>NC_090268.1:270343911-270651411 GCF_040414725.1 Anabrus simplex
ATAAATAGGTGAAGCCTTTACCTTCTACTTCTTCAAGGACATCTACGGCCTGTACGCGCCTCTCCGGAGAGAAGATAAAGGAAATTGGGAACTTCTTATCTTCCCTACATACACTGGATGTGGTAGCGAAGTGACATCCTCGCTGGCTTCTTACTACGACGGCTATGATTTGAGCCCCAACAAAATACACGTGGAATTCTTCAAATGCAAAGTCAATTCCCTACGATTCATATTCCACGTGAAAGTAGAGCATCGTAATTATGATCTAGATCAGGGCCTCTCAAACGCCCAAAATCTCACGCGTGCAACACAGAGACCCGTGCACTGTGCATCAGTCCGACTCGGCTCAACTCGGCTTGACTCGGATGGTGTAGTGCGCTGAGAGCGACGAAGCGTTCAGTGATAGACGGCTTGTTTATCAGTGAAATAGATAACGCAGGACAACATAATAGAGGAGCCACCTGTTTCGAAGAAAGCAAAGACTTCCGAAAGTCCATTTCAACCAACTGGGAAATTTTGTATTTTTTGTCAGTCGTGACGATAAAGCCAAATGCTTAATCCGTGGGAGAATAATTATGTGGTAAGTTAATCATAAATATATTTTTTCCAATACAAAGGCTTTTATCCAATTCTACGAGAATTTGTCGAAGGAAGATTTTCCTAAGCTGCATCCAGAATCAGCTAAGGTCATTTCTTATTTGGTTCCACATGCATATTTGAAAGGTATTTTTCCTGTTTTGACTTGTACGAAAACTAGATTGCGTGCGAGTAGGCCTATTTCTGATTGTAATTTAAAGAAGGCTCTCAGCCCGGTCCCTTGTTCCAGACAAAACTGGTATCATTGCAAAGATAAAGGAAAAGAAGAGCTAGAGAAGATAAATTGTCTGCTCAAACCAAATTGAAAGAAGAGTTTTTTAACACCGGTAACATTGTCCCATACGACAGCGTCACCGCTCACCGCCCATAAACATTTCTCAGCGAGGGGAGAATCAGCGGGGAAGGTGGAGAAGGCGAAGACAGGTCGAACGGGTAACACAGGTGTAGGGGAAGTGGAGTGGGGGTTTGCACTCTGGTCAACCTAGTGAAGTCGTCTGCTGCACCTTGCGCCGTGCAGTGCACGGGCGCATGCACTCTGAGAGGCCCTGATCCAGATTATCAACAGTCACAAAAAATATATAACGTGCTTACTTAATGCATGCCGGCCTTGTGGTGTAGGGGTAGTGTGCCTGCCTCTTACCCGGAGGCCCCGGGTTCGATTCCCGGCCAGGTCAGGGATTTTTACCTAGACCTGAGGGCTGGTTCGAGGTGCACTCAGCCTACGTGATTAGAATTGAGGAGCTATCTGACGGTGAGATGGCGGCCCCGGTCTAGAAAGCCAAGAATAACGGCCTAGAGGATTCGTCGTGCTGACCACACGACACCTCGCAATCTGCAGGCCTTCGGGCTGAGCAGCGGTCGCTTGGTAGGCCAAGGCCCTTCAAGGGCTGTAGTGCCATGTTTTTTTTTTACTTAATGCATATACTTTACAGGATAAAATTAAAGATAGTAGCCAATGCTTTTCTTTCATACTAGGGGCTTGGGACATCCGAGTCATCATACTTTATTGACTCCGTGGGTAAGATCTCTCTGGTAATCTAGGCCATTCCATGTTAAGAAAACGGTATTGCTCTTATGACAACAAGGTCGCATTATCGAACGGTTCTGCTCAACAGCATCACGGGAAAACGGCGGCAAATACAAGGTTGTCAGAAACAACATGAACCGGATATACTGGTCAATTATCTGAAAAAAAGGTTACGTTATCTCGCGCTGTTGTCATTTTATCAATTGCTGATGTTAGCCAATCAGATCGCTTCACGGGCGAATTCAAATGGGCTTTATGAGTCGGTGTTGCGAAATCTGCAGTACTGTTTTCTTAACATGGAATGACCTAACAGATGTTAAGTACAGAACAAAAATTGCCAACCAGACACCAGTGGGATCCGAACCCACAACATTCCGATTTAGCATCGGATGCTCTAAGCCATGGTGGCCTCGGTCACATTTGTTCTGTTGGAAAGGATCTACGCTATAGATGTGGCATTACTGCGTGCTAGTCGCCCGTTGTGGGCCAATTCAATGAATATTTTATTTTCACGACCGCATTGTGCTCGAAATAAACTTTCAAAGTTTTAGGTCGTGTTCAGTACTTCTTCTTCTTCCTGGCCTAAAACTGAATTTATTGAGGTCGGCACTTGATATGAATCTGGTCCAGTTTTACGTTCAGATGTCCTTCTTGACATCAACCCTATATGATGGGACGTATTCGCTAATACGCATTACTATGGTGGTTACTAATGTGTTGTGGTTGTGTTGCGTATGTATGAAGAGAAATATATTGAGACGAACACAAACATACAGTCCCCAAACCAGAAGAAATAAACTTTCCCAGTTTAAATCCTCGGCCAAGTCTGGAACCGAACCCGGTGCCCTCTGAACCGAAGACCAGTAAGCTGACCATTCAGCCATGAGGCCAGACTAGGTCGTCTTCAGTACATTTTCATTTATTTTTATATTCTTAATATTTCGTCCACATGCATTGCAGTAGTTTAATAGACTACTATCGAATGCCATGACCAGAAAAATGTAAAGGCTCTGTCAAACAGGAAGTGGACGAAATTATCGCAGGCCGCGTCGCGGACTGGGGTAGTCAAATAGAATGCGGACAAGTCAGGGCGAACTAGTGTGAAAGCAGACGCAATCAAGTGCGTACCGACTCAGTTTCTTTCTTTCTTGAACTGGAGTTATAATTTTTTTGTTTTAATCAAATGTCCACCAACCCCCTGTGGGTGGGGACGCAGAATGAAGAATATACCCACGGTATCCCCTTCCTGTCGTAAGAGGCGACTAAAAGGGGCGACCAAGGGATGATGACATTAGAACCATGAGACTACTTGTGATATTTGTAATCGACGTGCCGTGTGTCCTACAGGTTTTCATGACCACGCACTAGATCAATTAATTTCTCCGTATCTTCTGGAGATATTGTTTAGTGTTGGCCGCGCGAACTCTGTGAAAATTTACAATTGTCCACCAGTCCGCTGCGAACTAGTCTGGTCCGCTGTAGTAGGCCGCCATCTGTTTGACCAGGATGATGTAATATCACAGTGTACAGAGTCCGCGCGGACGAAAGTGCCTAGTCCGCGCGCACAGTCGGCTTCCTGTTAGACAGAGCCTTAATTCCTTAAACGAACCATGCCTGATCATGGGGACGTTCCATATACCTTTTATTATACGTTTCCTTGCGTTTTACCACAACTTTATTAAGGTGGAAAAGGCGCCTTTTGAACAGACACTCCCCAGGTCATATCCAAGAAATCATATCATATCAACTAAGCGAACAAAACTGGCCAACCAGACACGTTCCCACATATGCTGATCTGAAGAGAGGTAGCAGCATTCTCTCCTACACTTTCAGACTGTCCTGGACAGTGATTGACACCATTTCGAGCACACTTTGTAGTCTGTCGGATGATACGTCTATCCCAACCAGTCACATTGCATGATATGACAACGCATTGAAAGTGATTCATTGTACTTCCTTATGCATTACTTCTCTTCCGCATGTCCTTGGCAGTGTTTGGATTAAGTTCCTTGTTCATATAACTGCTGGTCTTCCATATAGATACAGTATATTATGGAAACTTTAATTACAACCACCCGTACGTTGGTTAAATAGTAAATGTATTGGCAATCGCTTCAGAGGTCCCAGGATTCGATTCCCAACGAGCCCTGGGATTTTAACAGGTATGATTAATTTCTCTGACTCAGGGATAGTAGTGAATACATTCCTCTGCATAGGATTGGCGTCAGGAAGGCCACCCATCCGTAAAATTGGGACAGGTCCACATTAATTGCCAATATCAATAAATTGATAAAGAGGCCAGGAATAAAACGGTAGTGTATTTCGTGGCGTGTATCTTATTTGTTATTAAAGCAGAGCTAGAAATCGGAAGTAATCGAGGTAATTAAAAATGTAAAATGAGGGTGAAATGCGAAAACATCTCCATGAACAATAATAATAACAACAATAATAATAATAATAATAATAATAATAATAATAATAATAATAATAATCTGTTTACCCTCCAGGTTCGGTTTTTCCCTCGGACTCAGCGAGGGATCCCACCTCTACCGCCTCAAGGGCAGTGTCCTGGAGCTGCAGACTCTTGGTCGGGGATACAACTGGGGAGAATGGCCAGTACCTCGCCCAGGCGGCCTCACCTGCTATGCTGAACAGGGGCCTTGTGGAGGGATGGGAAGATTGGAAGAGATAGGCAAGGAAGAGGGAAGGAAGCGGCCGTGGCCTTAAGTTAGGTACCATCCCGGCATTCGCCTGGAGGAGAAGTGGGAAACCACGGAAAACCACTTCGAGGATGGCTGAGGTGGGAATCGAACCCACCTCTACTCAGTTGACCTCCCGAGGCTGAGTGGACCCCGTTCCAGCCCTCGTACCACTTTTCAAATTTCGTGGCAGAGCCGGGAATCGAACCCGGGCCTCCGGGGGTGGCAGCTAATCACGCTAACCACTACACCACAGAGGCGGACAATAATAATAATAATAATAATAATAATAATAATAATAATAATAATAATAATAATAATAATAATGTTATAGGCTTTACGACCCACCAATTACATTTTTACGGTTTTCTGAGACGCCGAGGTGCCGGAATTTAGTCCCACAGGAGTTATTTTACGTGCCAGTAAATCTACCGACACGAGGCTGACGTATTTGAGCACCTTCAAATACCACCGGACTGAGCCAGGATCGAACTTGCCAAATTGGGGTCAGAAGGCCTTTACCGTCTGAGCCACTCAGCCCGACAAAAGATCTTCATGCATTGTGCAACAGCAGAGATTCGAATTTTACCGCACAGCATCCCTAATCCAGGCCCCCCACAGGTAGCACGTCAACACGCTGAGCTAATCTGAGTAGACAAATATGAATAAACATAACAATTCAATTCTAATAAATCATACGTATAGTAATAACAACATGAAGGTCTTCCTATCAGTAGGTGAAGGCAATGAACATACATAACTCTAATGAAAGAAGGCTCACTTTGCAGCAAATTAATTCTCAATGCCACTGTAATTTTATGAGGAAGAAAAATAAGAACAAAAAGGAAATCACTGTTCTTGTTCCATGCATATACCACGCGTATAAATACACCTACCTAGTTGGTAAAATAAAAGAGCAACGCTCCTCCCCTCTCGAAGTAAGACTCCGCCCGTGCCCAGTTCTCAGGATTCAAACGCTGTCCTCTCCCTTCCGAACTCTCGCCTGATGAATATAAATCATCAATTGAGGGAATGCGATCGGTTTATCTATAGTCCCAAGTTATATACCTCATTTATGTAGTAATTAATTTCGTAATGCGCGTTGCACGTTTAATGAAGCGATTTGCATGATAACAATAAGACAATTGACACGCTGCCGTGGGATTATAACTTAGCATTCAATGAGGATAAGGCGTAGGAAACATAGAACTTGAAATTTACAAATGGGCGATGTCTATAGCACTCAAAGTGTAACACGGCCTTTTACTGAGGTGATGGGCTATGTGCCGATATAGAACCAAATATTGAGGAGTTGTTTATAATTCTTGCTTTCTCCTTGCTCTTCCAGTTAGTGTCGCAGACTGTCAGGTCCTTGCAACATGGACCCTGATTCTGGTACGCATTGAAAGCATTTGAAGGTCTGAAGAAAGTAGCTCTCCGCCCTTCTGAGGACAATCGTAATAATCGTCCAATAAAATACGCGTAGTGCCACTGACTCAGTAAACTGGCATACGACTCCAACTGGAGTATAGTAGCCTTACTTTTGGAATTACTTGTTCTTAGCACAGAGAGTTTCTTTGACAAAAACATCGTTTTCAACCTGACAACGTCCATAAAACCAGGCTTAATACATTTGAACCTTAGTGTAACGAAATCACATTCTCAAAGTAGATCTGATAGAGTAGAACACGGATTTATGGATGACTGATCCGTTATTAGCGATTATAAGATAAAGTTACCTTAGGGATAACAGCGTAATTTTTAAGAGAGTTCTTATGGACAAAAGAAAGCTCTGGAACTAAAGATCCAACCCGAATGGTTGAGGTACCATTTGATTGGAAATTTTGGACATAAGAGGAAATATGACACTCGGTCGGAAGTACGTGGAGCAAACGAGAGATTTAAAAAAGTGACGATTTTGAGATATTTCATTTGGTTTATAATTAAATGAACTCCGAAATCAAAACACATGCGAAGGTGACTAGGATATCTCAAGAAAGAGTAGTTGCCGATTTACATTCGCATAATAAGATGGTCTGAATGCCAAAATAATACCTCGATAAGGGAGGGGTGAAAATATTTGAAGTACGAGTAATTTTTTAAAATATTATGCAATTTTACAGTCTATATATCAATTCAGAACCTTCATATCGGGTATCCTGATAAGAGGTACCAGGAGTTGCCTCGCCGACGTGGTAAAGGCGTGCTCGGTTCATCCGCAAGGACGTGGGTTCGAATCCCCGTCAGGAAGTCGTAAAATTTAAGAAACGAGATTTCTACTTCCGGAGGTGCATATGGCCCTGAGGTTCACTCAGCCTACACCAAAAATGAGTACCAGGTTAATTCCTGGGGGCAAAGGCGACCAGGCGTAGAGCTAACCACTCTACCCCATCACGTGTCAAGGTTAACAATGGTGGAAGTCTTTACCTTGCACTCCTCCAAGGGCCTTCATGGCCAGTATGGAGGTGACTTTGTTTTGCTTTGCTTTGATTTTCAACACACTTTAATCCGTAAATGTGCGGGAACCCAGCTCTGCCACGAATGACAGGACTTCAGTACTAGTTTAAGAGTCTGAAATGCGGTTAATCAGTTAGATAAGGAGAAGTACGTAAGCACGCAGAGTGATAGTGGTGGTGATGATAACTGTTTTAACAGGAAGTGCAACTAGGCACTAATCGGACGGAAAATGGAAGAGGTCCGACACTTCAAAGAATAAAGGTATCGGCAAAAGAAAAACAAATGCCACGAAATCTAATACCTTCCGGGTCAGAAAAGAACAAGCGCTGACCAAGGGAGGTCGGATAGGATAGATGGAAGTTGAAGCAATGCCATGATTTAGCTAAGGGGCCCATGTTCGCCAATCCACGCGCCCAAAATCCCGGATGCTCTGATTTATCACTAGACGGCGGGTTGATGCGTGTATCAGTAGTTAATATTTGAAAAGTAAAGATTAAGGGTGATATACTTTACCTATAAAAGATTGAAAGTTAGATTTTTCATTATGTACACTACCGGTGGAAAACGTCAACATTTTGTGTAAGAAAGAATTTCATCTCGTATGCTGGTATGTTCTCTTCCTCTGTGTTTTGCATGACTAATGTACTGTGTAGAGTTGTAGAAAATTAGGTCTAACGTAGAAATAAAGCGTTTCTCGATCCATATTCATAAAACATATTTTCTTCTTGTACAAAGGTAATCCCAAAAATAAGGTCCCCTACTTTTTTATAAATACATAGTCCTGTTTATTTGTACAATGGTTTACATCATTTTACAGCTTGAGCATTTAGCTATTTTTCTACATAATCACCATTTCGGTCGATGCATTTTTGTAGACGCTGTGACAGTTTCTGTATGCCCATCTCATACCAGCTCGCCTCCATGCTGTTCAGGAAGCTGTGAGCGGGGCTTCGGGAAACCTCAGGAACCAAAGTGTAGAGATCATCCAGGGTGATCCGCCGATCTTCACGCATTATTTTCTCAACCTTCACGACTGCCTCGACTAAAATTGACGGTCTCCCGCTCCTTTGTTCGTTCGTCATGAATTTCAGTCCGACCAGCTGCAAATTCCCTACACCACTTACGAACATTTTTGACATCCATGTACGACTCACCGTACACTTCCGTCAATTGGCGATGGATTTTAATCGGTTCAGCACCTTTTGCGTTCAAAAACCGAATAACTGCGCGCACTTCGCACTTGGCGGTAACATCCAACTGGAACTCCATTCTCAAAGGCTGTCAAGCCAAGACTGAGTGCTTCAGTGTGGCGTCACAATATTGTGACCAACAGCCACACGAACAGAGTTCTGTATTTATAAAATTATAGGGGACCTTATTTTTTGGATTGCTACGTGTGAGGAGTGTGTCCTGAAAGTTTGGCCGTACATCCTATGTAGAGTGGCAATGGAGACACCGTTTTTTGAAGAAACTTCAGTTTGCACTCGGCATATTTTACGGCGCCAAAAGGAGGCGGGGTGACTGACAGAGGACCTCGGGTTACTTGCTTGTGTTCTTGAAGTTGAAAACAGACTGACCGAAAAACAACACAATCACCCGTAAAATCTTTGTACTCCTCTTCTTCTTCTGGTATCGTCTCCTCACAGAAGTTTGAAGGCAATCATGGAGACTTTTCTCCTGTTTTGTGTCTTCCGCATCCAGAGTCGCTGTATCGTGAAGGAAGTTCCACATCCAGGATAATCTTCTCCGTCCACGTCCAAGTCCACGTTTCCCTTCTCTTTTGCCTTCTATGATCAGTTGTGTGAGGCTGCATTTGTCATTTTGGAAGATGTGATCGAAATAGCTGGCGTTCTTGCGTTTTGCGATGGTAAAATCTTGGCAAAATTTTCAGGCGCGAAGAAGAACCTGCTGGTTGCTGACGTGGTCTACCCGGGGAATCTTCAGCTTTGTACGATACATCCACATTTCAAAGGCCTGCAGTCGTTTCAATGATAAAGATTTTAGTGTCATAAAGCAGCACGTATCAAGATATGCCAACTAGTTTCAAATAGGAGGTCACGGTTGTAAAATGCTGTAATTTCTGGACAATACTTCTTGCAGTGCCAATTCTGGTTTTGTTTTTTCCATTAGATCCCATTCTTGCGTTTTTCAGCATCTTAGGTAACCTTTCAATGATGTTTTTGACAAGGTTGATGACATATTTTGTGACTTTCTGCTTGCTAATTACCGCGAATTTTCTGTTTTGAATATTTATTTTTAGGCCAAACTGCTTGCTAATTTCGTTGACGTTGTTCGAATGGAACGGAAGGCCTTCTAAGTTGTCTTTACTTCAGATATATTGTAGGTGAACAATACACTGCATACAGTGAATGTTATAAATAATATTATTGGTTTAACGTCTCGATAACTACTTTCACGGTTTTCGGAGACGCCGGTTGTCGGAATTTTCTGCAGGAACTCTCTTACGTGCCATTAAATCTACCGACACCAGGTTGACGTATTTCATCACCTTCAAATACCACTGGACTGAGCTGGAATCGAACCCGCCAACTTGTGCACAGCAAGCCAGCACTCTACCATCTGACTTACTCAACCCGGCAGTCAATGATTTCCTTATACCACTGTGACACTTTTCCTCTGCTGAAATGTGCATTAACAGCTGAGATGAAACCTGCAAGTGAAATATGTTCACTGTCAGCTCAGTGAATGTATTTCTGTGAAGCCTTTTACCTGAATCTAAACTTGGGAACGTGTGTTGGCGATCATAGGACCCATAGCTGTGTCTCACATTGCTTCCATTTACTTGTGGGAGGCTCCTCTCTCGTTTTTCCAACCGACCTATGTTGAATAACTCTTGTCCTCTTCCGTCCCTAGTAGTATTAGGGTTATGTGTCCTGGAGTATTTCATTTTCATGGAAATGGCGTGTCCTGTGACACTTAAGTATCAACAGTGTTGCCCACCCATAAATCTTTTCTCAGCTAAATTTGAGTTGAATATTCGCTAAATTCCACAAAATTTCGAGCTGAAGCAAAATAGCATATACCAGAAGTTTTAACTAAAGAGATTAACTCAACACTCACTAGTTTCAGAACAGGAGTTTATCATCTTCTCCTCCCCGCACTATATGCTCTGAAGCAGATGTGCTAGGTTGAGGTCCTGTGGTTCCATATGAAGCCACATGGTCCCATTCTTTTTCAAAGTATATGCTGGCAGTTCACAGCAGCGAAGTACATACGGAAATATTCAAATCTATTTCGAAAGTTATTTTCACTTTCGTCCGCCTCTGTGGTGTAGTGGTTAGCGTGATTAGCTGCCACCCCCGGAGGCCCGGGTTCGATTCCCGGCTCTGCCTCGAAATTAGAAAAGTGGTACGAGGGCTGGAACGGGGTCCACTCAGCCTCGGGAGGTCAACTGAGTAGAGGTGGGTTCGATTCCCACCTCAGCCATCCTCGAAGTGGTTTTCCGTGCTTTCCCACTTCTCCTCCAGGCGAATGCCGGGATGGTACCTAACTAAAGGCCACGGCCGCTTCCTTCCCTCTTCCTTGTCTATCCCTTCCAGTCTTCCCATCCCTCCACAAGGCCCCTGTTCAGCATAGCAGGTGAGGCCGCCTGGGCGAGGTACTGGTCATACTCCCCAGTTGTATCCCCCGACCAAGAGTCTGAAGCTCCAGGACACTGCCCTTGAGGCGGTAGAGGTGGGATCCCTCGCTCAGTCCGAGGGAAAAACCGAACCTGGAGGGTAAACAGATGATGATGATGATGATGATGATTTTCACTTTCATTACTGTTTTCTTTGTTTTTGATAAGTGCGGAAAGAAATAACGTCAAACAATTTCGCATTTATATTGCACTGCCAATAGATACACCGTCGGTATCTGGGATCCCTGGGAAGCTCAACAAACTAGTCTTATAAAGTTTAATTATTTGACCACTCTTTAAGAAATATCTGACTACATTTTAACCTATTATTTCGACACATTGACGTACCAAAAAGAACCGGATGTCTAAAGAAACACGGTATCAAACACGGCACTACCCGGCTTGTCAAGAGTACAGTAACGATTGTAACAAATTCTGACTGAGGCTGTGAACCAGAGCTGGTCTAGAAAACGAGTCGTAGTATGCAGCATAAGTTCAATACAACGGTAATATGTAAACTAGTATGCCGTAGTAAGTTCTATATAATTTTTTCTCCTGTTGACTAAAGGTTATATTGTTCATCATCATCATCATCATCATCATCTGTTTACCCTCCAGGTTCGGTTTTTCCCCCGGACTTAGCGAGGGATCCCACCTCTACCGCCTCAAGGGCAGTGTCCTGGAGCTTCAGACTCTTGGTCGGGGGATACAACTGGGGAGTATGACCAGTACGTCGCCCAGACGGCCTCACCTGCTATGCTGAACAGGGGCCTTGTGGAGGGTTGGGAAGATTGGAAGGGATAGGCAAGGAAGAGGGAAGGAAGCGACCGTGGCCTTAAGTTAGGTACCATCCCGGCATTCGCCTGGAGGAGAAGTGGGAAACCACGGAAAACCACTTCTAGGATGGCTGAGGTGGGAATCGAACCCACCTCTACTCAGTTGACCTCCCGAGGCTGAGTGGACCCCGTTCCAGCCCTCGTACCACTTTTCAAATTTCGTGGCAGAGCCGGGAATCGAACCCGGGCCTCCCGGGGTGGCAGCTAATCACGCTAACCACTACACCACAGAGGCGGACGGTTATATTGTTACCACTGAAAATCGCTAAAAGGAGTTTGAAAATCCGTCAAAAATCCGCTGTCCGCAAAATGGAAAAATTATCCCCTGTTCTCTTTAAAACTCCGCCAAATTTGGCGGAAAATCCGCTGAGTTGGCACCACTGAGTATCAAGACCCCTTCCACGCATAGCAAAGCATAGGCTAGTACTGCAGTGTAATCAACTGACTGCATATAAAAGAAAGCAACTTGAAAACGAAGATATTGTTTTAAAGCGTAAACCGAAAATCGTGTTGACAGCATTCTCATCGTTATGACGCGTACACTCTTCTATGCTTCGCCCAAATAGTTTTTAATGGCGAAATAAATAGATCTCAAGAGGCTGATTGAAGGTTGTATTATCCTTGTGTGTCTTTGAAGGCTTTGTTCGGCAAACTTTTTTTCGGTTTGACCAGACCATGAATTCAGCAACAGAAACTGTGCTCCTTTTAGTTCCTGGGCCGGAATGAGTGGCTCATACGGTTGAAGCGCTGGCCTTCTGACCCCAACTTGGCTCTCTGTCTGGTGCTATTTGAAGGTGCTCAAAGACGTCAGCCTCGCGTCGGTAGATTTACTGGCACGTAAACGAACTCCTGTGGGACAAAATTCCGGCACCTCGGCGTCTCCGAAAACCGTTAAAAGTAGTTCGTGGAACGGGAAAACTTTATTATGATTATTATTATTATTATTATTATTATTATTATTATTATTATTATTATTATTATTATTATTTAGTTCCGGTTCCAGTACTTTACGCATCCAGGACGGTAGAAGAGCTATTAACACCTTACCGCTGGTGCTACAGTCATATTCTGAATTTGGAGGCTGGTTACGTTGTAGTGTTTCGGGAACATATTTTCCTTAGCTACATCCTTCCACCAGGTCTACGCCGCATGAACAATCTTGTCCGCAAGCAAATACGTCTGAAATTCAGACACTCTTCTCTGCTGTTGGCTCGAAAACTGATGAAGGAAAACTACTGTGGGCTGTGAACCTGGAATGAAGAATGGACAACTAAGACCCCCCGATGAAAAATGAAATGTCGTATGGCTTTTAGTGCCGGGATATCCCAGGACGGGTTCGGCTCGCCAAGTGCACGTCTTTCTATTTGACTCCCGTAGGCGACCTGCGCGTCATGATGAGGATGAAATGATGATGAAGACAACACATACACCCAGCCCCCGTGCCATTGGAATTAATAAAATAAGGTTAAAATCCCCGACCCGGCCTGGAATCCAACCCGGGACCCTCTGAACCGAAGGCCGGTACGCTGACCGTTCAGCCAACGAGTCGGACACCCCCCCCCCCCGATGAATGAAGATCAATCTTTAACTTTACGTAACATCCGCCCGGATGTCATCTTCCTCGAAGTGTACGGGTCGCACTAAGGAGAGTGCGCACTGCGTACGGAAGAAAGGGCTCTGCGATGCATTCTTGGGGCCTTCGACCTTCTCCAAGCTGTGACTGTGATGAAGAATTCCAGACAATGCGACACATCACTTTCAGATGCCCACATTGAGCCTTCCTTGGAACTATCGACGACCTTCAATAACGGCAATTCAGTAGCTAGATATCCCAGTTTAGTTCACATTGTTCATTTGTTAATTTATGTATTTATATTTTGCATCATTTCTGTATTTTTGTATCTTTTGTACTTTTTTGTATTGCACACATCTCTCTCGATTTTTACTTTGCAATTTATCTTGACTTTTTATACTTATTCTGTTTTGTAAATTATTCATTGTTTTTCGCAATGTTCTTACTCACTGTGTGCACGGTTTAACTTGTAATGAAATAAACAAACATTGATCAAATAAGGAGGAAACGAAAAATGTAGTTACCTCTGAGGACCAAGAGAGACATAAAAATTGAAGCCTGCTTACATTTCGTAAACCTAATGCTATCAGAGTATTTAAAAGAAAGAATTGTCCAAAGGCATCGGATATGAAGGAGGCCGGCAAATGTTTATATAAGCAACTTGCGTCTTGTGGTCACGGCTCATCATCATCTGTTTACCCTCCAGGTTCGGTTTTTCCCTCGGACTCAGCGAGGGATCCCACCTCTACCGCCTCAAGGGCAGTGTCCTGGAGCTTCAGACTCTTGGTCGGGGGATACAACTGGGGAGAATGACCAGTACCCCGCCCAGGCGGCCTCACCTGCTATACTGAACAGGGGCCTTGTGGAGGGATGGGAAGATTGGAAGGGATAGACAAGGAAGAGGGAAGGAAGCGGCCGTGGCCTTAAGTGAGGTACCATCCCGGCATTTGCCTGGAGGAGAAGTGGGAAACCACGGAAAACCACTTCGAGGATGGCTGAGGTGGGAATCGAACCCACCTCTACTCAGTTGAACTCCCGAGGCTGAGTGGACCCCGTTCCAGCCCTCGTACCACTTTTCAAATTTCGTGGCAGAGCCGGGAATCGAACCCGGACCTCCGGGGGTGGCAGCTAATCACGCTAACCACTTCACCACAGAGGCGGACGTGGTCACGGCTCACGCTCCCAAACTGAGAGTCACTGGGGAACCCAATAAAATGAGCGGTTAGTCAAGAGACAAAGTTCTACCCGCAATGTTATAGTCCACCGTAACCACGTTGTGGTATTCCAAGCATATCACTCTAGTGTCATTACCCTGCACAGATACTATATTCACGATGTAATTAGTATTACAACTCTCTTTCAACAACAGATTTGATGATGTGTGAATCCCTCGACGGGAGTACAGTCAGTGTTCATGGCTGCCGATTATGATTTTTTTTAAATGACATTTGTTCGTGGCGTCGATCCCTGTGGATCTTTTGCCACTACTTGCACCATATGATATGAACCTGCGTGTAATTGAAATTGCAGAAGTGTAGAGTGTTGAACGTGAGGAAAGGAACGTTAAGGACGACACAAAAACCCAGTCCCCAGGCAGGAGATATTAATCATTACAATTAAAAAACCCTGACCCGTCCGGAAATCGAACCAGGAGCCGCCGTGTGACAGGCGGACGCGTTGCCCCCTACACCGCGTGGCCAGACTGCCGATTGTGATAGTCCAAGATATATCTTAGTACTGCTTCTTACTACGCACTTTTCAGATATCCCAGGTTTCATTCCACGTGCTTAGCAGGAGGAGGAGGAGATACGATAAGGTTTTCTTCAGAATTTTTCCGCTCAATACTTTTCATGCGCTTACAAAACGAGATACAAGTTATTTCTTCTAGACGTCTTGTTCCCTTGTTCCACAATTAGCGTGCTGGACAAGCAAAGGTGGAGTGTTCTTTCTTTTGTTTCCTACACAACGCCCCGTGTGCTGAGAAACTAGGAGTAGGAAATCATATTTTTCCTGAGCTTTCTGCGTTGCTGAAGGTAAGAACTTTCAACGCAGTGTGCTGACACCAGGAGGTGGTAACAACTTTCTTCGATGTCACTTTCAAACATTTAACATATTGTGACAAAGGAATGAACGAAATACTTTCTCTAGCATTGCTTATTGTTCTGCAGTTTCAATGCGCTGATCATCATCATCATCATCATCATCATCATCATCATCATCATCATTATCTGTTTACCCTCCAGGTTCGGTTTTCCCTCGGACTCAGCGAGGGATACCACCTCTAGCGCCTGCGTTGACCAAAGGTGGGAAATCATTTCCATGTGCCAGAACAAAATAAAGAATACATTTTTCAGTTCAAGAATCTATGTTTCTATCGAAACAAAACGATCCATTTAGATCGTCAAGATTATGTACTCATGCATTACATATTACGATTGTTTACCATTTAGTGTCACGAACATAGGACGTGCAATTAATGCAATGACTTAGCTACTGAATTTTTACCCGAATAGCTGAGATTCGAATTACGTCGAATCCGAGTTGTAATGTATGTGGCATCAGGAAGAGTACCTCAAGGAAACACATAAATGAAACAGGGTGGCTTCAACGATTCCACAAAATACCTGAGAAAACCTGAAGAAATCAGAATTAAAAATACAGAACTTCCTCTGTATGTAAGAAGATACAGTAGTTCTCAGAGAGATATGTGGACTCCGCGGCCAAATTCCGTCAATAATGATGAATCCTACTATAAACTTTATTATGTACATAACGATATTTCAATGTTCAATTCCAGTGTCAATTTTATTCTCGTTGTTCATAATACAATATTTTAAGAATGTACAAAGATTTCCGGGATTCATAGCCGAAATATTATCCACTTGTAGTTCCATTATTTAGACAGCTATGTATTGAACATACAGAAGGGGTAACCGATGTCCTTTGCGATGTTTATCTCAAAATATATTACCAACTTAGCAACCCATCACTATAAGAAAACAAAAAAATGTCAGCACATTATGACAAACATTAGGAAAGGAAATTGTAAGCCCTCCAGGTTAACGTAATATTTCTATTTCTTCAAAATAGTTTGAGAATTCCATATATGAATATAAAAATGTCTTCCCTTTCGGTATTATAAAAACTACCTCTATTTTTACGTAAATCTTCACGGTAGTATAGAATCAAGGTGTAGCAAGGCTAATGGAGTGAGCTCTTCGTTTCAGTCAACAGGGTCCAAAGGTGTTCTACCAGAAAAAATATTGAGCTTTCACATAAAAATATATTTATATCACTCTGCTTTAATATCAAATTGCTGTACGAGTCTGTGAGATTGGGATGGATGGATTCAAGGTATCTTATTGATAATTTGAAAGTAAAAGACATGGAGGTAGCGATAAAAATTGCTGGTAAAAACGAGTAGGAACAACGACAGAAGGGTATACGGAATGAGGAGATAAGAGCTAAGTTAGGAATGAATCGTTGCCTATTAGCCGGTTGCGGTGGTGGGGCCATGTGAGGCGAATGGGGGAAAATATATTGAAGAATAATGGTCTAAAATCAGAGGGAGAACAAAGTGACAAATTTTAGTTTCTAAAGATTCGAACATTAGAGATGTAGAATTACGAGAGGCCACAAGACTAGTTGCAAATACAGCACTGTGGAAGCAGATAGTTAATTCACTTAGGCTTGCAGAATGAACGCTGAAAGGCACCAACAATTTAGAATGAAATTGTATTTATTTATTTATTTATTTATTTATTTATTTATTTATTTATTTATTTATTTATTTATTTATTTAATTCCCTATAGAGAGTATAGAGATATCGTCATTTGACATCGTCACAAAATATCTTACTCCATTTAATATTGTTACCATTTCCCAAAGTTTGTACAAAGCGCGCACGCGCGCTATAGACATATAATAATACATATCGATAACCTAGTTCTCTTCTCTTCGTATCTATTATTTTCCTTAAGGCTTGTCATGCCTTCAAGCCACATATGAATGTGCAGTCCATCAGAATAATTACAGACATGGACAAAAGTATTCATACCCCAACCCATCCAAAACAAAATGCTTTATTGCTGGACCAATACAGAGTACAGGTCAAAATTACAAACCCAATCGTATACCTTGTACAGCAGTGTACACTAAAAAGCACAAAATAAACTGGAAGTAAATAACAGTACATAACAAAGCAATAAATTCGTAGTCCATGACACTACTTATCTGGACATAAGTATTCATACCGTACTCCAGAAGAGTTCACAACTCAATGAAGAAACAGATATTACCAACTAGATCAGTAGCGCGTTTGTTTGCCTTTCCTGTATATTATTTCTTTTAACCTGCTGGGCATTGATAAATCCAGTTATTTCAGGTGAAATGTTCCCCATTCTTGTTGTAGTAACGGTTTCAAGTGTGTTTTACTTGTTATGTGGTGTTTTCTTAGTCTGGACTCCAATACACTCAATAGATGTTCGATGGGGTTGGTATCCGGCGATTGGGGAGGTGTTTTTAATGTGAGCGGCGTGTAGTAGAGTACGCACAAACGAACAATTTCCGCCGTATGTTTGGGATCATTATTGTGTTGGAAGTAAAACTCATTAGCAATCCCAAGCTCTTCGCCGCTTTTGCGAACGTTTTCTTTCAGGATGGTCAAATATCTGTCCATAAATACTAACTCCCGACACCTGAAGCGGCCATTGAGTCCCACACGATAACTCCACCCCCGCCGTGCTTCACAGTGGTAACAAGGTTCTGCTCATCGAACTCTGTGTTACGGCGTCTCCGCACTAAAATGCGTCCATCTCTTCGGAAAATATTAAATTTACTCTCATCTGTAAACATCACTGTCGACCAAAACGCATTATCTTTCGTCACATATTCTTTTTGTAAATTGTAGTCTCTTCCGTCGATTCACTTTCGTTATGTGCGGTTTCTTTCTTGGGACCCTAGGTCGATACCCAGCACGATGAAGGACCCTCCTTTCTGTTTTGTTTGACACTGCATGAAATATTCAGCCAGCTGCGATGCTATTGCCGAAGATGTAGTGTGTGGTTGTTTTTTAATTGTGGTTACTATGAACCTTTCTTCTCGTGTGGTCAGTTTCTTCGGACGTCCACTTCTTTTCTTGCTTATAAGAACATCCTGTCCTTTTAACCTTTGTATGATGCTTTGCACAGTTGGTTTACTTCTTCCAATAATGTTTCCGATCTCAGAATACTATTTTCCTTGGTGTTGAAGGCGTAGAAAAAGTCGTCTCTCTTCAACAGACGTTTCCTTGGTTTTCCTCGCCATTGGACTAGTACCGTCTATGACCAGCTGATCAGTCCGTCTCTGTCTGCATCTACTACACAATTAATACCACGGAACAACACATTTTCCTCTTTACTCGTTCAAACCCCATTTTTACACGTAAGGTATGAATACTTATGTCCAGACATGTAGTGTCATAGAGTACGCATTTGTTGCTTTGTTATGTACTGTTATTTACTTCCAGTTTATTTTGTGCTTTGTAATGACCACTGCTGTACAAGGTATACGTTTGGGTTTGTAATTTTTACCTGTATTCTGTATTGGTCCAGCAAATAAAGCATTTTGTATTGGATGGCTAGGGGTATGAATACTTTTGTCCATGTCTGTATGTGTTCATGTTCCTGTGCTTATGTGTAAAGGAAACTTAAATACAGTATACTGTAGGGGTGCAAATACATTCCTACCGCACGGTGCGGTAAGGTTCATTTTCCTTTACAAATCGGCATAGGAAAACGAACACAACGAAAACTGTTATGATGGACTGCATATCCTCAGGATAAAAATGGATAAGAAGAGCATTGTCACATACGTTGTATAAGAAGTAGGCCATCGATAAGTTATTCTCCTCCTAAAGTATAAACTGTATTTCACACTTTTCTTGTCTTTAGAATTGTATGGTTTTGTTTCCTGCAGATTACAATTTTAGCGACCGGGCGAGTTGGCCGTGCGGTTAGGGGCGCACAGATGTGAGCTTGCATCCGGGAGATAGTGGGTTCGAACCCCACTGTCGGCAGCCCTGAAGATGGTTTTCCGTGGTTTCCCATTTTCACACCAGGCAAATGCTGGGGCTGTACCCTAATTAAGGCCACGGCCGCATCCTTCCCATTCCTAGGCCTTTCCCATCGTCGCCATAAGGCCTATGTGTGTCGGTGCGAAGTAAAGCAAGTACCAACAATTTTAGCGACGCTATCTCTATTAATAATAATAATCGTATGGCCTCACCTACCGTGTGCAGACATTTCAATTTGACGCTATCTGACTGTCTGCTCGTCAATTTCGACGTTCTGTTTTACTCTAGGCCTACTAGACGGCAGACCTAGTAAACCGAAACTCTCTTGGGCGTCTAAGGCTGAGATTTAATGAATTTTGTCGCGTAAACACCAAGTGAATCACCAGAGGTCTTTTACATGCCGACATCGTACGACATGGAGTGTCGAATGGAATTTTTTCCGCCCTTCGAAAATTTGACTGCCTCTGCCGGGTTTGAACCCGCTGTCTTGGCATTCGGAGGCCGACACTCTACCACTGATCCACAGAGGCAGCTGCTATCTCTATTATTTGCAAGTTTTACATCTCACTTTAGCATGTCTACCCTTTAGAAGAGTTTTCAAATAACCTTTAAATTCATTCTCTGAACTATTGCTTGTTAGGAGATTCATTTGACAGAGAGGCCATCTGTTACAATGACGTACCACTTCTTGGTTGACTGCTGTAAGATTATTTTGCTTAATAAGAACTAGCAACTACTTCAGTATCCACTCATGGCTCTTATCTGATAAAACTCTACCAGACTTGGAAGGATCTTTGTATTTTCTTTGGTAATAATGGTTGTAGTCCGCCTCTGTGGTGTAGTGGTTAGTGTGATTAGCTGCCACCCCAGGAGGCCCGGGTTCGATTCCCGGCTCTACCACGAAATTTGAAAAATTGGTACGAGGGCTGGAACTGAGTCCACTCAGCCTCGGGAGGTCAACTGAGTAGAGGTGGGTTTGATTCCCACCTCAGCCATCCTGGAAGTGGTTTTCCGTGGTTTCTCACTTCTCCTCCAGCCAAATGCCGGGTTGGTACCTAACTTAAGGCCACGGCCGTTTCTTTCCCTATTCCTTGTCTATCCCTTCCAAACTTCCCCGCAAGGTCCCTTTTCAGCATAACAGGTGAGGCCGCCTGGGCGAGGTGCTGGTCATCCTCCCCAGTTGTATCCCCCGACCCAATGTCTCACGCTCCAGGACACCGCCCTTGAGGCGGTAGAGATGGTATCCGAGGGAAAAACGAACCCTGGAGGGTAAACAGATTTAGAAAGAAAGAAATAAGAAGTCTATTTACTAGCTCAATAAGCAACTAAGGAAATAACACTCTCATCCTTACTTAATTTAATATTATATATTTCTGCAGTTATTTTGATATACGCATTACTATAATCGTATTCTTCGGTGTTTGTCTGATGTAAATAATTAATCTTCCTCCTTTAATTTGATATTACTTGTAGGACTTACGTGAAAACACATTGTAATAATACACGCAATCAAATATATTACATGTACATATGCCGTAAGTCAATAAGTGTACACAAAGGCTGCAAACCGTTTCAAAGTCGTGACAAGACAAAACAAGGTTAGGTTAGGTTAGGTTAGGTTAGGTTGATAACGAAATTTACTTCCATTTCAATTGTACTGATCTTTATAGAGGAGGCAATATTGCTTTCTTTTTCGGAGGAATTCTTGCAGATCTTTCTTGCTTATTATACAACCTAATTGTATTCTATACAAACGAATTGGACGAAATAAAACGGTATTATTAAATTTCTGTGTTCTTCACTTAACATTAACTACGTTATTAAACGATCCTACCGAAAAAAATATGCTTTACTTATACTCGCAAATGTAGCACTAGTGATTTTCACAATACGGCAGTAGCCATACGTAAATGTTGCAAGTCACGAAAATAACCATGACTATGTAGTGCCAACCTACAAAATTAACAGTAACTCTAAGACGTCGTATCGGCAAGTAAGGTCCCTAAACTGTATGGTTAGAGACATTGAATCAAACCCAATACTTAGAAAATAACCATAAGTCACTAATTTCAGCATTAAAAGGGGAGAAAGAGTAAGGTTGTATTCTTAGTGTACAAGCTTACATGGCAAAGAGTATAACAGTTTTCGGTCACTGTAATGTTATAATTGATTATTTTTAGGGTATTAGGACATTATCTGATACAGATGTTGCGGTAGCTATAGTGATACATTATTATAATTCGAATTTTTAGAGCTAAGCTTTATGTAGTTTCGCCGGGATTTGAAATAAGATATTATCAACCATCTCTCACGGACAATATAATCTTTAATGATATGACTAAAATGAATGTGAGATATATCAGAAACACGTTTTCGTCCCGGTATATATCAGGCGGCCCGCGAGCGCCGTACTGTCTACTTACAAATGCCCCGCATGCACTAGTGATGCATGGGATGCCTAATCACTTGTTTTCGAAGGAGCGCTACAACGTGCTGTATTTCGGATGTTGTGAAACAAATAGTAGTCATTTTACTGCACACGTTCCATAACAGGGTACATTTGAAAATATGCCAAAGATGTACAAAAGAAAATTTGATAACTTTTTAATTTATACACATGTAGACATTCCACTGGATAAAAGAGTTGTTTCTATGAAACAAAAACTAATACTGTTCGGCCAAATACGTGTGCAGAAGGCAAATGTCTGTTTGGAAACTGTTGTGCATACCATGTGAGACCACCGGCTCCATTCCGACCAGATTCTCCATACATTAAAATGATGTCTTTGTATTCGTCGTTGATGAACACATCAGCCATTGCCGATATGCAGACAGCTAATGTAGTGCTGCTGTACGATTAACCAGTCTACTACTATGTGGTTGAAAACGAGGTTTACTAATACAAGAGGTTGCATTAGACGGGTAGCGCTCAGGAACATGCTACGAGCGACCGTCCAGTTGTTATCTCTTTATATTCTGACGGAATCTGCCTGCTTGTAGTAGTTTCCCTGTGAAAATTAGTTAGCAGATAACCCGTTCATCATGTGTGCATACGGGATATTTATAAGTTGATTTATAAGTAGAAAGTACGGCGCTCGTGAGCCACCTGGTATATATATATATATATATATATATCAGCAACTGCTATTCTTTCTACAACATGAATTAAACAAAAATGTTCATTTTGACAGTCTTATGGCCGGGAGTCATATGAAAATTCGACTCACAAAATTAGCTATACAAAATTAGTGACGCGATGCTACCTAGCAACCGTGCAGGCTGTGATGTGAAGTACTGATGAACGGCCATGACTGAAGAACATATTATAGAAGAAGGGCGTAAAAGTACAGATGGTCGATGTGATCTTGCAGCCTGTGACGGGAAGTATCGACGGGTGGCCATGAATGAGAGATATAGAGGGATCTTTTATCAACGAGGCCTCATCTCATCATACTCTGCAGAACCGATTATTTCATTCGTGCTACTTACATAGTCTCTCCATTTCGATTAGGTATGTAAGGGTTATTCTGCCCGAAGGCAGGTCCGAACCTCCTCAGAGGTGTTCCTGAGCCGGAGTTTACGTGCGGTAGGGTGGCCAGTTCCTTTCCGCTCCTCCATTCCCTTACCCCCCACCAACAGCGCGTGGCAACCCATCCAACTCCTGATCACGCCCAATGTTGCTTAACTTCGGAGATCTCACGGGATCCGGTGTTTCAACACGGCTACGGCCGTTGGCAATTTCGATTAAACGAATACTAAATTTGTCGAATCTAAATTCCATACAGTTGTCTCTCGAAAACGATTCGTTAGATGCAAATAAATTAATCATTAACAATCGAGTTTCATTTATTGAAAGATATATTCATGATCATTTGTTTTCCTTAAGGGGATATTTAACACCATGCACCATATATGGGAAAACATTGGTGGGGGTTGAGGAGGGGGGGCACTCTACTTAGGGATACTGTAATTATTTGTAGCCTAGTTATCGGTTCAGTAAGTTTTCTACTCAAATATCTTCTTTTTCACGGTTCAAGCAGCCGTAAGCTTGGAGTTGAAAATTTAAGGGTTCGAATCCCATTGTCACAAGCCCTGAACATTGTTTTCCATTGTTTCCCGTTTCATTCGAGACAGATGCCGGGGCTGAATCTAAATTAAAGCCATGGTCGCTACCTTCCCATTGCCTCTAAAAAGCACGGTGATGTTAGTACGACGTTGAACACATAGCAAAAGAAAGAAAGAAAGAAAGAAAGAAAGAGAGAATCTTTCATGCAAATCACTCCAATAGATATGGCGGGATATTTCTACAAATGAGGAGAAATGAAGCCGAAAATTGAATAAACAATTACGCTTTCCGAGGGAAAAAAATATTAGTTGAAAATTTGAAGTGTACGGACAAAATACAATTTTATATCAATAGCCTACTCCTCATAACATGTAATCAGTTCTAGGAATGGTCAGTTGCCATGAAGTTCTTCTATGTTCAGCGGTTCTTCGCACTCGTCTTCGTTGTCGTATAGCTCTTTTTCCCCGCGTCATAGACTATTTGATCGATGAAGCTCTAGCTCGGTCTCTACGTGGTGTCTTTCTAACAATGAAACCTTCTGCTACTGCTTTTAAAGTCTGAATGGTGCATCGGATGTCTCCACTAGGACAAACGCCGTTTGCATAAGAGTTGTACTAAATATTATAGGACCTTAGAATTAATGATCGTTTCACAATATTGTAATCATCCTACGGAAACACTGCATTTCTAATGCTTCTATTGCGATCGACTTCTGCATTGTATAGTGTGGAGGGTTCATAAACACACAATGTAGCAGTCCATACAAATATGTGTAGCAAACTATTCGTATGTGAAAAATGTAATTTACTGGTGAAAAGTAGTGAACATTTCTGTATAAATGCAGCCTTATATGGCGCAGTGTGGAACTTAACTTACGTATTACGTTTACCATCTGTCAACGGAAGACTGGCAATAAACTCCAGATAGTCATCTCTTCTTCTATAGAGAAATATAGTAGGAAAATCAAGATAGATAAAGTGTGATTCTTGATGTCTTTGTACGAGGAAGATAAATCATTCAGTCTCCCAAACAAGCATGACATGTGTGAAATGTGTTCCTGAATATGAAGGTGTGCATACTATACTGCAGTCTCTCGTTCCGTAGCAGAAGGCTAAGACATGCTTCTTTAATCAAGTCAACTTCTTTCCGTGTAGCAGTGACGATGCGCGACGTGTGCATTGTGTAAACGGCTGACGTAATCAGCACAAAGAAAAGTGCAATGCAAATTTAAAATGAAACTATAAACACTCATGTTTGAGGCCTTGTTTCTCCAGCGGCCCTCATTGGTGTGTGCATCATGTCTTTCCATACTAAATTGGGTAGCTTAGAATTGTTTATAATTTTGAATATGTTGATTACCTACAGTCTCAAGTCAAAACATTACTGTGGACGAACAAAGTGTCGAGTACATGTACAAATATTTTACTATATTATGTAAACCCTACGTCACACCTACAATGGCAATACGCTAGAAAAACCGTACACACACACACACGCACACACACACACACACACACACACACACAGAGTAATTTTTCCAGACTTATTTTTTTCAACTTTCCTATCCGATTTCCACTGTCTTTTTTATCTGATATCCTCATTATTCGAGGAATTAGAACTCCTCTTGTTCTCCTATAGTGAATTCCAAGAGGGACTTAGTAACTCAGTAAATCCCTTGTTTTGTCTCCTGAAACTATAATCACGACACACACAAAGTATAGGGTGGTGTAGGCTTTAAGAAATCGAAAAATAGAAGGTAATGTACACTCGAGATCGAGCTGAAAGTCTGCACTGTTTGTAGATATAGGGTTCAAATTCCCGCGTTGTCAACAATTATCTCGAAGATGACTTTCCTGTCACGTCATTCCAGACTAACTGACTTGCGGTGATTTCCTGAGTAGTTCTTTCATAACTTAGCAAAGGAATTCTGAAAATTACTAATGGGGTACGAAGGCAAAACAATTGGATTTGGGGGTACGTCAACCAAACAATTTTGAATACCACTGTTGGTAAAATGTCGACACTAATGTTCAAGTGGTTAGCGATCTAAATGCCTGTGAATTCCAAGAGGTGGGCATTATTTTACATAGAAGTAAATGTAGGAGGACACAGAAGGAGAGGAAGGACTGGCGCCGAGGAAACGAATTTGGGAAGGACAAGCGATGGCGGACACTACGTATAGCTCTGGAGGAAGAATCTCTATAGACATACATATTCCGACTATTTCGCTATTTCCGATACTGTAGAAAATATTTCATCTTCTCTCTCATTACTGAAATGAAAACCTACAACCTGTTTTCCAGTCAGTGACCGGGTCAGGGATGGAATGAATGAAGCAGATATAGGCTATTAGTACGATGTGGTCGCCACTCCCAAAGGGATTTATTAATGACTGATAGATGCTATGAAATGAGAATGGAGAGAGTTGCTGGAATGAAAGATGACAGGGAAAACCGGAGTACCCGGAGAAAAACCTGTCCCGCCTCCACTTTGTCCAGCACAAATCTCACACGGAGTAACCGGGATTTGAACCACGGTATCCAGCGGTGAGAGGCCGACGCGCTGCCGTCCGAGCCACGGAGGCTCCCTCTCTCATTACTATAAACCAATATAAAGGAAAACTTTGCAGTTATAACTTTGTATATGGAGAGCTTTACTCGACAGGCAATCGAATAGCTGAGGAAATACAATCCCTTAGTTAGTGTACTCCGTTTGTTTTCACAGAAAAATAAGTTACATGTTGGCCTCGTAGGTAAAATTATGACTGGAAAGCGAGAGTTTAGTAGTTCGACCCTAGGCTATTGCAATGTATGACATGTATTCTGAATATGACTTTCTTCGTGACACTTCTGTTGTTTATTTCAAACCTCGAAATAGCTGCCCAAACTCGATATCAAGTTATTTTCATAGACACTACATGAACATATGTTATCAGACGGTTCGGGAACTGATAATTACATTCGTTTTACACCCGTAACCATCGTATCATGAAACATATCCATGCTCGCCAATACACTTGGTTTCAGATTAACCCCAAAGAAAACCGACTACATAACATACGTCAGTTACCTCAGTTAGTCCCTTCCATGAATAAGTGGTAGAGAGTTGACCTCGGGATCCCAAGATCGTGGATCCAAACGCAGCAGACGTTGTCCGTGTTTTGAAGGGAAATAAAAGTCTCGGTACCTCATGTCCTAGGATGTAGGCATGCAAAAGTTCTTTGATGATACAGTTAGCGTTTATCCGAAAAAATTAATTAAAACTCAGTCATAGATCGCCAGGCAGAAATCTGGTTTCTCTTCCATCCGGCAGAGAAAATCATTACAGTGAAAATGACACTCAAGCAGTCCGAATTACATCAAATCAAAATACATCCACACGACAACTGAGAAGAAATTATTATTATTATTATTATTATTATTATTATTATTATTATTATTATTATTATTATTATTATTATTCATTTGATGGATAATTTCATGAATCAAAGTGACTTGTCTCGATTTCCTGAGTATTTGTCTACTTTTATAAAGTAACAAAGTAATACTGAAGAGCAACCCACGGAAATGAGATGTAAGATACAGATGATAACAGAGCTGATAACAGGAAATACCAAGCTCAATAGCAGTGTACACGACCAGGTACAGAGATGATCAGTAATCAGTTCCAGGTATTTAACCACGTCGTCATCTGGACGCAGCATACTATGACAAAATAGCGTATATTGTGGGTGCTCTGAATTCGGTCTCCAATATATTATTTCTTCATCTCAGACGCACATTATCTACAGCGAGTTGCTGTCTTACATTTATATACTTTCTCTGGGGTATAATTTCTGCTGTTCTTTTAAGCTCCATTTACCTCACACAATACACTCGTAATACTGATTTTTCTGTCTTAAAACTTAAATTATTTTCATTTAACCGTTTCAAATATCACGTTCGTAATACTTGCATTTAAATCCAAATAATTAATTTCATGAGTAATTTCATCATGCATTTCTGATTTTATGTTTTTCTTTTCGGTATATAAAAATGTTGGAAAAACATGTATGTATTACAATAATGCCGAAGTCATGAAGACAGTAGTTCATATTATATCAAACGGAAAGCTTTCTGCATGTCTCAGAATAAATAAAATTAAAAACCCGTAGCGCAATAGTCCATAAAGGGCCTTGACCTACCAAGGTGACTGCTGCCCTGCCAGGTGGATTGCACTTGGTGAGCGGGACGACATCCTCAGTTGCTGGTTGCCTTTCAGATCAAGATCTTGGACTGAGAGACAAAAAAGGAACGCAACACCTGAAATTCTATGAACATTTTTCATTTAGCTCATTATTGCATGCTAATTATTTTGAGTCCAGTAAATTTTTCCTACAATTTGTAACTGTACTTTTTGCATTCAAATGTCCTTTCGAAAATTTCTGCATCCATTATATCATTTCTCAGCCATGATTCAACTCCTATTACAATATCTAGTAAACAGATATCTATTAAATTACTTAATTCTATTCCTTTCTTTACAATAATTCTACAGTTCAACACTAACATTTTTATGTCATAGCTACTTGACTTCCAGATCTCTGTACCCTTATCATCGCTCCCTAGACAACCCCGTTACCCTGAATGTACCTTCCTATGACCCTACCTAGCAGAGGGGAAATGGCAGTCGTATGCTACCCAGGATGAAGCTTTTGTTTATTTGGATGACAACAACAAGCCCCGGGAAATTTACTGTCACCCAAAAGGCCAAAAGGGGCACTCAAACTTTGCCAAGGGAAACAAAGAAATGTCGCAGGATATTGTATCCGAGGTAAACTCAGAATCCTCAGAGTGCCGAAAAATGTGAATATCAATGCTACCTACTTCCATAAGAATGTCATGGACCCCTCGAAGGTATTCCTCGGCTGTACGGTGAGGATGTTTCAAATGTCTGGATCCACATGGATAAAGCATATAGTCATACTGCCGGATCATCAGTCACCTACTACGAGAGAAAAGAAGAAAAAACGGACGTCCGTGTCATACCATTTAGTGACATCCTTGTAAAATCCTCGGATTCCTTGTAATGGATTTCTGTGCCTTTGGTCTCCTGAAAAGAGAGCTTTCTTCTAGACGTCCCGCCACACTTGAGGGTCTTCGGAAAATGTGCAAGGAGGTATGAAACAATTATACTCTTCCTATTCTCCATCGAAGTCTTCTATAGTGGAAATTGAGATGAAGAGCAATAGTCCGAGCCTGTGGCTATAACATCAATCATAACTTTTTTTTTTTTGCTTTACGTCGTACCGACACAGATATGTCTTATGGCGACGATGGGATAGGAAAGGCTTAGGAATTGGAAGGAAGCGGCTGTGACCTTAATTAAGGTACATCCCCAGCATTTTCCTGGTGTGAAAATGGGAAACCACCCAGAACCATCTTCAGGGCTGCCGACAGTGGGGTTCAAACCCACTATCTCCCGATTACTGGATACTGGCCGCACTTAAGCAACTGCAGCTATCGAGCTCGGTACCAAGCACAACTTGGTCTGGGGAAAATGAATCGCCTAGGATATAAGGTACGCCAAATTCTACCAAAATTAATTGGGGCAACCCTCCGTAAACCAGATGGTGACGATGACATTCCAGGGATAATTAATGAACAAGGGGAGTGTATATGTGAGGATCTTCAAAAGGCAGAAGTATTCAGTCAACATTATGTAAAGATTGTTCCAAGAAGAAGGACATTGTTGGTTACAAGGATAATGTCCAGGTAGAGGAGGTAACTCTTGCTAAAGACGTATTGAAATTTACATATGACAACAATGATATTTACAATAAGATACAAAAGTTGAAAACTAGAAAAGCGGCTGGAATTTATAAGATTTCTGGGGATATACTAAAGACAATGGGTTGGGATATAGTACCATATCTGAAGTACTTATTTGATTATTGTTTGGTTGAAGGAGCTATACCAAATGAATGGAGAGCTGCTATGTGTATAAAGGAAAGGGTGATAGACATAAAGCTGTTAATTACAGGCCAGTAAGTTTGACATACGTTGCATGTAAGCTTTGGGAAGGCATTCTTTCTGATTATATTAGACATGTTTGCAAAACTAATAACTGGTTCGATAGAAGGCATTTCGGTTTTAGGAAAGGTTATTCCACTGAAGCTCAACTTGTAGGATTCCAGCAAGATATAGCAGATACCTTGGATTCAGGTGGTCAAATGGACTGTATCGCGATGATGATGATATATTTTGTGTAAAGGGGCCTAACAGCTAGACAAGCGGTCCCTAATGATACGAGGTGCAACGAAAGGGAACGATAATTAAAACTGTAAAATGTATCTACTGATTAGAATCTAAAACGAATGATGATGAAAAAATGACCATGAATCCAAAACAATCAATGGATCCGATTCACAATCCCTTATTTTCTGGGACGATACTTGTTGTTCAAAGGGGTCCAAAATCCTGGTCACCGGCGATTGACCTGTCTAAAGCATCTGATAGGGTAGATCATGGGAGACTACTGGCAAAAATAAGTGCAATTGGACTAGACAAAAGAGTGACTGAATGGGTTACTATATTGCTAGAATAAAGGTCTCAGAGAATTAGAGTAGGCGAAGCTTTATCTGACCCTGTAATAATGAAGAGGGGAATTCCTCAATGCAGTATTATTGGACCTTTAACTTTTCCTAGATATATATATATATAAATGATATCTGCACCAACATTAAAGTTTCCTCAAAATTTCAATAAATTTCGGGGTTAAAATGTGAAATATTTAAAGATCTTGGAAGCTTTTCATCAGTTACAGGCTAAGACATATAATTTTACCAAATTTCAATATTCTAGCTCGTCTGAAAGATTGTACCACAATCTTGGTTTCGGGGTAAGGGGTAAAAGTGAGGACCTTCAGGGCATTAGAGCTAACGAATATGCAGATAGTCATTTTTACACCTGAAACGGATAACTGTACGAAAATTTCGCCAAAATAATAAATGTACAGACACACCGTCGTTACGATTTTTTATATACATAACGAATCTTCTCCACGTACGACACCTTTTGAGCTATGTCCGCTAGACTTCGCCTGTAAAACCGACCGTTCATACCTTATTAATACTCCTATCGAAAAAATGCTCATGAGAAAATAGTTTTAGAAATGAATTTCCATCAAGTTTAGTCGATTTGCAGTCAGGTTGGTCTTGTATATATTGTGGGAGAGTAAAATCACTGTTCCGGTTCCCTATAAACCCCCAGTCCACACAGGGAATTTGATATGGTGTGGACCTAAAAACCTACCTTGGACAGGTGGATGCTAAATATGAAGTTTGGTTGAACTATCTGCAGTCGTTTTCAAGTTATAACAAATACGCTTTATACGCACCCTCTTCTGAGTTAAGTCCGGTGGGACTGGCACCGAAAAACGATCCGTTGATGATACCTCCCTTAATAATACTCCTATGAAAATGATGCACATGTGAAGAAAGGTTCATAAATTCATTTCCATTGAGGCGGGTTGATTTTCATTAAGTTTGGTTGTGTATATTTTGTGGGAATGCAATATCACGGTTTCGGTTTCGTATAAACCCCCAGTCAATTCAGGGATTTAGAAACAATATTAGCCCTAAAACCTACCCAAGGACAGGTTGATTGTAAATATGAAGTTTGATAGAAATATATCCAGTAGTTTTCAGTTTATAAGAACTCAGACAAACAAACAGACAAACAGAAAGACAGACACCAAATCTAAAAAATATGCAGATGGGCGTTATTACACTTGAAACGGATAACTGAATGAAAATTTCGCCAAAATAGTCAATGTACAGACACACGGTCGTTACGATTTTATTTTTATAGATAAACACACATTTTACCAAATTACAGAAATGTAGATATCGTCGTTGCCGGGACAAAACCTCCTATGTGATAATATTTTTGGAGATATACTGACCCGCAGCACATACATTATGAAGAGCGAGAATGCGTCGACACTCTTCACACAATATTGCACCTTAGATGACAGAACCTTACTGGCAAAAATTCTAAGCTAAAATATTTCACATAGGAGGTTTTTTCCCGGCAACGACGATATATTGCTTCAAACGTTATTTTTTTGTTTGTTTATTTCTTTATTTAAGTTTTCTCTTATACAGTACCAGCAAGATACCCGTGTTTTTCTACTGTTTCAAATTGAAATTTATCTTTCAAAGTTTTAAATTTCGGTGAGTTCACTGTCGGCTAGCCTGTAAAATACACACTCAATTCGTACATCAAACGGTTTTGGAGGAACGATTATTTATTTTCGAATCTATCACTCGTTTGAACACCATGCAAATGGAATTTTTAAATCCCTATATTATTTAACATCTACGCCGTAGATGCGACCAACATGTGGAATTTTGACTTCGTACATCGATCAGTAATGGAGGAATGAATTTTTGTTTTAGGGGTATACTGGTTTTAAAATACGTCTTATTTAACATCTAGGACATAGAAGACCAAACTTAATGTAAAAAAAAAATCAAGTTCGTACGCGAAAGGTTTTCTGATAAATGAATATTGTGATTTTCAACCTCCATCTGGATTCCTTAGGGGAGAAACATTTCTTTCTGAGCCCAAGTTGACAGATTCGATTCTGGCTCAGTCCGGTGGTATTTGAAGGTGCTCAAATACGTCAGCGCCATGTCGGTGGATTTACCAGTACGTAAAAGAATTACCGCTGGACGAAATTCCGGCACATTGGCGTCTCCAATAACCATGAAAGTAGTTAGGTGAGACGTAAAGACAATATCATTATTATTAAAACATTTTTAAGAACGTCAAATTTGCCACCTACAGTAGTACAAGAAAGAATAACCATCTTGTAAAATTACAACTTCGTACGTCAAACGGTTTTGGAATTATGAATAATTTCGTTTCCGGAGCTAACCTTATTTAATCCCTTAAGATTTTGTTTTACTGACTTTCTGAAGGATAAAGTATTTTGTTAATTACTGAGTACACTATGTTGTATTTAAATTTAAATGAATATATTGGTAATCGGAAAGTTTTCAAATCTAAAAATTAATGTGTTTCATGTTATTGTAATTTCTTCTGTTTTTTTCAGTCTAGATAAAATTATCCGTCATTTTTGTAACAATATTAAATAAACGCACTATATGATGCCATTCTTGATCGTTCACTTTAGAGTAAATAATATTATAAAGGCATTATACTAAAATAAAGAGTGTAGGTATCACAATTATGTATGTTATTAACAGAAAGAGCAATCTTAATGCATGTGGATATCAAAAAGAGCAATATCCACGAAAATCGAACAGACTGTATCGAAAGGGAAAAAGTAAAATTTAAAATATCTAATAACTAGAGCCCGAATGTTTATGCAGTAATAAGTTAGAATGCAAACTAATTTGGTTATTAATCTGCACCACTCTTCTGTAATGTAGTGGGATTAACATAAACTGTAGGGGTTCTAATGGGCCGAAACCCTAAATTTATGCAAAACTCATAGCAGAAACGCTGTGCATATTAGACTCTACTTGTTACTCGCTTCAGTAAGTTTGCATTCTAACCTATTACTGCTTACAATTCCGGGCTCTACTAATAACGATTAATGAAATGCTTGGTTTTCTGTGATTATTCGCACAAACCTCGCTTGCTGTATATATATAAGACAAAAACCATCCAGATAGAGTGGATAGAAATGCATTAGATAAAAAAAATTCTCCTACTGTAAAATGCAAGAAGGTGGAGATTGCTTGTTTTGATACCAATAGCCTCAAATGCATAATTAATCAAACCTTTGCAATCAATACTGCCCGGTTTTGAGTGCATGAAAGTTGTACAACATGTGATTGTGGTGGGTGAAATGTGGACAAGGAAAGTAACTCATGGTGGATCAAGAATAGACAAAATAGTGTTTACTGATGATATTGTGATTTAGAGAAAGGATGAAAGAGGATTGTAAGAACTGCCTATGAGTAGTCAGATAAATGAAGAATCAGAATCAGTGTGAAAAATAGGTATATAATAGTGATGACATGATGAAAGAGAGAAATAAGAGGAGCAATTGTAATTGGAGACAAAGATATTGAAACTATGGAGAGTTTCAAGTATTTAGAAAGTGAATTAATAAGCACAAATCAATAGTGGACATTTTATGAATTTGGTACAAGCGAAATCAACTCATTTTCTAGTAGTTTGCGAGTATATGATAACCATGACTGGAATGGTGTCCTAGTACCATCTTGACTGGAAAATGAAGAAATGGCACATTTGTGCACGGTTATCGAACATATAACAACAATAAGTGATACGGCTTGTACCTATATTAATTGGCAAAATCTATTATAACCGTAATTTTTATTCTCAATGGATACGGCAATTGGTATTATCTAAGGTATCATCTTCTCATTACCTCAGATAATCAGCGTTCTCTTGCAGTGACATTTTCTGAATGTTATTAAATATCTCACAAATAATGTTTATATGCTATGACATTCGTGCGTTTTATATTATGTAGGAAATGAAGCTAACGGGAATTACGAATTATATTAGAAAATTAATTAAACTCAACCAAGTTAATGTGTATGCTACGGTGTATAAGATGTTTATATTCTTAATCATACTCATGAAATATAGGAAGGCAGCCGTACAATATCGCATTAAAATGATAAATAACTAGTTACAGGATATTCACGCATATACCTTTTAATCATGCAGTTCAAATTACGTATTGTATCATATAGATATTTCTTCATATTGAATGCACAGTTAAAAATGCAGTTTTAAGTTTCTAAAATGTCCGAGAGATGTGCAGTATATTCCTGTCGTTTCAACGGCATTAATTCCTTACCTTTGAGTTCTGAAATAAAAAGAATCACTTCGTACCCAAATGATTACCACTATCACATTTTTAATCCCATTCATACTCAATAGTACGATAAAATGTAGTTTATAATGCTTCAAAATATAAAATCATAAATAGATATTTGTTCTGGCACCAAGTTAGACTGGTCCCACAATATAAAATTAATCATAAATTGTTTTAGGAAGGTTTCGAGTACTGTGTCTTAGTAGAATATAATCATATAATAAATATTGGAGCATTAATTTTCACACTATAATAATAATAATAATAATAATAATAATAATAATAATAATAATAATAATAATATAATCGTATGGCATGAAGTACCAATTTGCAGATATTTTATTTGATGCCATTTAGGCATCCTACGTGTCAGTTTTCATTTTACTGTGCCAGAAGGCATGGAAACCGATATTCTGGAGAGAGATTACAGCTGAGTTTTAAGTTCATTTGTCGATTAAACAGGAAATGTGTCGCCAGAGATCTTTAATATGCCGATATCGTAAAGTATGAACTGTCCAACCTTAAAAAGTCTGACAACCTCTGCCGGGTTTGAACCTAAGATTTTGGAATTTTGAGGCTAACACTCTACCACCTATCGATAGAGGGATCTACGTTACACGCTGGTTTGACCACTAGATCCCAACTATCGATACTATAAATATAATTTTTGTACAAAGAACTACTCATTTCGAAATCTCGAATAGGGGACAGATGTATTCAAGCTACATCATCGACATTCCCTAACGTCGTTATTTGACTTATTTCAATTAGTCAAATAGGTGGTATTTTCCTCATTTAACACCCTGTGGGTGGGGGACGCCTGCATGTCGTAAGAAGCTACTAGAAGGGGTGACCTAGGCGCGGAAATGGAGTGTAGCTCATGCACTGCTCCCTCTGTGGATGGGAGGGGCTGAATGCATCCACAAGTAATCCCTGCCTGTCGTACAAGGGGTTTAAAAGGATCATGTGGCCATCAGTCCCCTCCTTACTTTATAATTTCTCTTGAGGGTTTGTTGTAGACTGAATGAAAATTCGATGTGAATGCTGCTTTGAGAGGGGCCTTTTACGTGTGGAATAACGCTCATAAGCCCAGATGGTATCCCCAACCCATCGGGTGGGAACGCCATGTACAGCACTAAGCAATAGTATCCGCCTGACAACGCAGGTCCCCGCACAGCAGCATGCCATAAGAATATTTTTTAACCATGTCTGTCATTCTGTATACGCTATGTGGTATATGATATTTTGGATGATACGAGGACGGAGCCCTGGTGCTCACTGCCTCAGTCAGTCCATATTAGGCATCGTCCAACATCGAACCCCGGCTGCTTGGTTCGGATACAGAGGCCCCTGATCGAAGTGGATGACATTCGGGAAGCAATATTCCGAACACGGCTTCGAAACGACCGGAACCTGTCCAGGGTAGTCCACCACCCAAGACTTTCGATTCCCTCAGGGGGTTAACCCCGTGGAAACGAGCGAAGCGTGAAAGTAAGGGACCCAGCTTCCCTCGGTTCCTGGTTACTGCCTACGGGTGTCAAATCAAAAGATTTGCATCTGGCAAGCTGAACTTTTCCTCGGACACTCCCGGCACTATAAACCACACGCAAAGGTAGTTTACTTTTAAATACGCGCAATGCAGTTCAAGTTGATCAGTTGCTTAAGTGCGACCATTTTGGTGAAATCCCCGACAAAGTGGAAGAGCACAAATCCTTGATTCTGGTTCAAGGAGCCATCTTTCACCGTGACCTTATCTTGAACACTGACGATGAGTTGAAGAAAGACATGAAGAACCGTGGTGTGACACTCGTCCGGCGCATTACGCGTAAAATCAACGATGAGGACGTTACCACCGGTGCCTTAATTGTCTCCTTCAAGTTGTCAGTGTACCAGAAAACAACCCATCGTTGCGATGTGAGGGCGTACACTCTGCCACCAATGGGGTACTATCACTGCCAACGGTTTGAACACATAGTGTATCGTTGTTCAAATCCGTCAGTGTATGGTATATGTGGAAGAGAAACTCATGGCGCGGAGGAATGCAAACCTACAAACAAGTGCACTGACTGCCCTGGTCTTCATTCTCCTCGAGATAGAAACTGCCCAGTCTATCTCAGTGAGAAGAAGATCCAGGAGATCAAGAGTCTGGATGATCTTTCCTACAAGAAAGTTCGCCGTAAATTCAACTTTATGAATAGACCTGCCAAGGCACTAGACTTCAAGATGATAGTACAGTGTCTGCCACTTTCGTCGTTTGCTTCAAAACTACCTGCGAAAATCGCTGCGCCCGAGGTGGCAGTTGCTCGCCCCTGTAAGCAACACGGCAAAGAGTAAAAGCTCGAAGGCCAAACAACGATCGCAAATAAGCCTGTGCCGGCTATGAAATCCAAGCCGGCACAGCAGGTTGAGAAGACGAAGTCCCCCTCTCCCAAGCGGTCGGCGAAAGCCACACCCAAGCCGGCTGGGAATCCATCTCCCAGCCAGACTAAACAAGGAAAAGAGGTGAGGGAAAGGGACGCCCTTAACAGGGGCTCCTCCACCCCTCCTGAAAATGGGGAAATACGCCCTCCATCCGGAGGATCTGTGTCAGGGCCAAGTGATCCACCTACAGGAAAACCTGCGCGGTCCCCTCGTAGGAGGAAACCCCGCTCCCGAAAAGCGTCTCAAAAGCTCAAGAAGAACATCTACCTCCATCTTCGTATGGATATGTTAGTGTAGGCTATAAACGTCTCGCCAATTACGACCCACTACTCCTCGGAAAAGTCCACACTATATCACAGTTACAGTGGAATTATAACAGTTATAACTGGCACCTAACTGATCAGTCAGTTCGTGGTGAGTATAGTCTGCATTCAAGAAACTGATCTCAAACCGGGAACTGAGTAATTTTAGACTTTACTCCACAAAACGAGTTTATGCCAAACGGGCACCCGGTGGCGTTCGTATTTTTTCTAGTTCTGACATCTACAGCGGAGCAGTTCCCTTAAGAGCCCAGCTGGAGGCAGTAGTGGTACGTGTTTCGATGCCTGTCGTAACTATAGTTTGCAATTTTTATTTCTCACCAGACCAGCCCCTTAATATCAATGATGTAATTGATCTCATATATCATCTCCCAGCTCATTTCCTCTTATTGGATGATTTTAACGCCCATCACCCAATATGTTGCTCTAAAATGTATTGCCCCAGAGGACGGGAGTTTGTAAAGTTAATAGGAGAGCTGCATTATGCGTTTTGAATAAAGGGGAACTAACACATTTCAGCGTAGCGCACAGTATCTTCTCTCGCATTGACGTTAGTCTACGCGGCCATGCGCTTGTTCCACTGCTTCAATGGGATGTACACGATGACCTTCGTGACAATGACTACTTCCCCATTATCCTTACTTTGTTGAAAAAGAAATCCATCGAGGCTCTTCGCCAATGGATCCTTAAATATGCTGATTGTCCAAAGTTCACATCACTACCTGTCTTTAACGATGCGAATAGCCGTACCGTGGATGATGATATAACTTATATCACACAAGTTGTTCTTCCTGCTGCTGCTGCTGAGGAATTCTTTCCATCGTTTCCTGGGTATCCTCGATGAAAACTCGTTCATTGGTATAACGAATAAACTGCAGCAGCTATAAAAGAACTGCATCGTGTTCGTAAACGCTAACGTAGGCAGCCTACGGTGGCCAACTTGGTAACATTTTAAAAACTACGCGCTAAGATGCGAGCATTTATTCGACAGAGTAAGAAAACTCCGTGGGAAAGATATGTGTCGTCCATGACGTCACATACGCCGTGACCTCAAGTGTGGACTAAACTTACACGCATTTCGGGATGACAAGGACCATCCTCAGTACCAAGAATTTGCATTGCAGGCAGTATTATCACTGATGCACTCACCATAGCAAGTCATTCGCAAATGTGTCTGGTTCCGAGAATTGCCATCCAAATTTAATGCATCTAAGGCGTGAGTCAGAACGTCATCATCTTAGTTTTTCCACTCAAGCTTCAGAAGACTATAACGTGTCCTTAACATAGTGGGAACACCGCAGCGCTTTTGGGCTTTGTAAGGACACGGCTCCTGGGCCAGATAATGTCCATAACCAGATGTTTAAACACCTCAGCCATGATAGCGACTTATATTTTCTTGGGGTGTCCCACAGAATCTGTATAGAGGGTGAGTTTCCGTCACCGTGGCGAAGGGGATTTTAATTTCTCTGCTCAAGCCTGGAAAAGATTCTAAGTGTGCAGGAAGTTACAGACCTATTTGTTACGATAACTGTCTGTGTAAACTATTTGAGAGGATGGTGGATCGACGACTTGTGTAGTGTATGCAGGAAAGAGGACACTTTTCCGAATACCAGTGTGGTTTTCGAGCTGCTCGCTCCACCAATGACCACTTTTATAGCATTTCATAAGAAAATAAGCCATTGCGAATTAGATCCGCTGATTAATTTAAATTCGTGAAAACAACGACAAACTACCTCACTCCTCATCTCGCTAGTATGCCTCTTCAGTGACACCTAGGCTATCTATTATAGCCTTCAGGGTGAATACCCCACATACAACCATTTTCGTCATCATTTGTTTTACATTCTAGTCAATGGATACATTTTAAAATTGTCATGATTCTTACTTTCCTTTTCATCTCGCACCATTAGGGGCTGATGACCTAGATGTTAGGCCTCTTTAAACATCAAGCATCATCATCACGGCTTTTAGTGCCGGGAGTGACCAAGGGCAAGTTCGGCTCGCTAGGTGCAGGACTTTTGAATTGACACCCGTAGGCGACTTGCGCGTCGTGATGAGGACGAAACGATGATGAAGACGACACATACACCCAGCCCCCGTGTCAGCGGAATTAACCAATTGCGGTTGAAATTCCCGATCCTGACAGGAATCGAATCCGGGACCCCTTTGAACAAAGGCCAGTACGCTAAGCATTTAGCCAGTCATAATAATAATAATAATAATAATAATAATAATAATAATAATAATAATAATAATAATAATAATAACATGGCCTCAAGAACCGTGTGCAGGCGTTTTATTTTGACACCATTCACGCTGAATGCTTTACTTTACAAAATGGCTTAGAAAATTAGACCTCTATTGGACGACCTATCGGTGTCCGTAATTAAAGTTCTCTGATAAACACTGAATGTCACCAGAGATCTTTTAAACCATGGCAATGGATGACATGGAGTGCCAAGCTGAATTTCTGATAATAAGATGACAGAAAAATTACAGTTCTACGATGATGATTATTATGATGATGACGACGATGAGAATAATAATAATAATAATAATAATAATAATAATAATAATAATAATAATAATAATAACCCGTGTGGGGATTTACCGGTTACCTCCATCGGGCGCGTCCCAATGGAATTGGGGAAGCTCACTGGCTCTGCCGCCAGCAGAGTCAGACGGTAGTAGGGAAATAAAATACCACCGTGAAAAAAAAAACTGGTCTCTTGCCAGGGTTACGGCGAAGACTGGTAAATGACCAGAAGGCAGAAAATATCTTGAGGCAACCTCTAGGGCTAACAACCCTAGTTGTAAAAGGATGGGTACCCGTCCAAAGCAAAGTCAAGTCAAAAAGCATGATGGCACATACATTTTAAGAAACATACCCCAGGGTGTAAATCTTCGGATAAATCCCTCGTCGTGAACGCCACGGCGCACGAGTCTCGTTCGGATTGTGGGGGAGACTCGACATCATGCAAGAGACGAGTCAGAGCGTCTCGGTGTACCCGAAGAGTCAAAAACTCAGGCCAAAATCTAAAACCTTTCTAGCAACTTTCAACATAAACTCACTTACACAAACTGGCAAACTGAAAACCCTCACCAAGCTCTTCACGAAAATCAGATATCCATAATGGCTCTACAGGAAACAAGGTACCCAGATGAAGAGATTTTTGAATCCGAAGGCTACCGATTTTTCAAGAGCAAAGCGCAAAGAGGAATCCTCAGTGGAGCTGTGATGCTTGGAACCGCGTTTGCTGTTAGAACCAAGATCCTTAAATCGGTTGCAAATTTCGAACCTGTGAACGACAGATTGTCTATACTCACAATCAAATGCGCTAACAAAACCTATGCTCTAGTTAACGCACATGCTCCTACAAACGATAAGAACAAGTCTGATCCAGACGAAGTTGATAATTTCTGGGACCTACTGGATGAAAAATTAAACAAAATCCCCAAACACCATGTCAAGCTTCTTTTGGGCGACTTCAATGCCCAACTAGGTCGTGAACAGAAGTACAAGAAAATTATAGGAAATTACCCTGCTCACAAAAGAACCAATCCCAAAGGCAAAAGACTGGTGTCCATTTGCGAAAATCACAACCTGCAGGTCATGTCGGCCCACTTTCGCCATTTACCCAGAAAGCAAATGACTTGGCCTTCTCCCGTCCAAGCTCTCGGAGAGTTCCAAATTGATCATGTTGCAATCTCCAGGAGAAACAGCCCTGAGATTATGAATGTCAAGGTAAAGAAAGGCATCAATGTGGCCACAGATCATTATATGTCTCTTATCAAATTCAAACCAATTCTCGCAAACACAAGGAAGACAACCAAACAGATCACACGCTTCGACAATGATAAACTTCGGCAAAGGGTCGAGGAGTTGCAGGAGAAGGCTAGACCAAATGACTGTGACTTTTACAATGCCAAAAGTCTCCTTGTTGAGGCCGCCAAAGACGTTGCAGAAATCAAGAGAAGCAAAAAGCATGCCTGGTGGAATGGTGCCTGCGAATCAGTCCTCCAAGAAAGACTCAATGCGTGGAAACAGTACTACTCTACGAAATCAGAAAATGATTGGGAAACCTACAAAACCCAACGTGCCCAAGCAGCTAGGGTGTTCAGAACTGAGAAACGTAAATACGAAAAATCTCTCATTGAAAAGATAGAACAATACTTTAGGAAGAATGAAAGCAGAGAGTACTACAGAGCCTTCAAACGCAAACTCGCTGGCTATAAACCACCATCTCTATGCTTTGAGCGAAAGGACGGCACACTGGCGACGTCAAATGAAGAAAATTGCAGCATTCTGACAGATTACTTCAAGAATTTACTTAATTGCTCTAAACCGCAAAGCGCCATTGAGACCAAGGAACCCTTACTCAGGTACCAAGATTCCAGACCACCCGACAGAGATGAAATCAAGCGCCACATTGCCCGTCTCAAAAATAATAAAGCGCCGGGGGAAGACTCAGTAATAGCAGAACTATGGAAATATGCCCCAGAGGAATCACTTGATATCTTGCAAAAGCAAATAGAAGAAATTTGGAACAAGGAGACCCTACCCGAAGATTGGAAAATAGCTTTGATCCATCCATTACACAAAAAAGGCAGCATGAAGAACATCAACAACTACAGAGGAATATCTTTGCTACCCGTGACTTACAAAATTCTATCACTTGCCATCCTGGAGCGTTTGGAAGCACAAGTCGAACATCAAATAGGTGAATACCAAGGAGGTTTCAGAAAAGGTCGCTCAACAGCTGAACAGATCCAAAATCTCAAAACGATCATCAGATATTGTGCACTAAGGTCCAAGCAGTATGTGTCTGTCTTTGTGGACTTTAAGAAAGCGTACGACTCCATTGACCGGGAAGTCCTGCTAAACATCTTAAATGAATTTGAAGTTGATTTGAAACTGCTGGCATTAATTAGAGCCAACCTGACCGATACAAAATCCAAGGTGAAGTTCCACGGATGTCTCTCGCATTCCTTTGACATCAAAACAGGAGTCCGACAAGGTGATGGGCTATCCCCGATACTCTTCAACTGTGTTCTTGAAAAGATCATCAGAACCTGGCGGGTGAGATTACAGGAAACTAACTACAGTCCATTGAGAACAGGAACGAAATCCAAGGGGATCGCAACAGACTGCTTAGCATTTGCCGATGATATTGCTGTTCTCTCAAACGACATAGAAACCGCTAGAGCTCAGGTTGAAATTTTAAAGGAAATTGTCGAACAAACTGGTTTGCAGATATCGTTTCAGAAAACAGAAGTAATGACTAACATCGAAGAGGCTCCACCAAAACTCCATACAAAATACGGGGACATCACCCGAGTAGACAAATTCAAATACCTGGGTGAGATCATCATGAAAGATGGACTGGACAAAGAAACGCTTCAGGAGCGAGTACGCAAACTGGAAATAGCCTACCAAACATCCCGCACAATCTACAACAAAAAATGCCTTTCCCAAAACACCAAGATACGTCACTATGAAACAGTTCTGAAGCCAGTAGTTCTATATGCAGCCAAAATCCTGTCTCTAAATGCCAACAAAGGACTCCTTGAAGAACTGGAGAAAAGAGAACGCAAAATTGTGAGAGGAATCTTGGGATCAAAGTACAGAAATGGAATCCATCAAAAGAGATCCAGCAAGGAAGTCTACAGCAAAATAGAGAAAATTACCGACACAATCAGAAAAGGACGGGCACGATTTTACAGTCATCTGAAAAGAATGGACGAAAGAAAGTTAACTAAAGAAATATTTCACTTTTTTTATTCAAACCCCAAAACCACAATTCCCTCGTTTAGAAATACCAAAGAAGACCTGCAAATGCTACATATCTCAGCTGAGGATGCCCTTAACAGAGCTCTCTTCCGCAAGAAAATATTGACGAACGGGCTAAACCGAGACGAGCAACCGAAGAGAAGACACGGTGCTCCTTGGACAGAGGAGCGTAAGCAGGCCCACTCACAAAAAATGAGGGAAATTTGGGCTCTAAAGAAGGCCAAGTTCAGTGTCAAATGCAACAAGACTTAACGTGGTCCTTGATGGCTCCAGCGAATTATATAATAATAATAATAATAATAATAATAATAATAATAATAATAATAATAATAATAATAATAATAATAATAATAATGTATGTTAACCCCTTAGCCTCGTTTCTTGATACAGGGTCGGGGATGAAGTGAGAAGAATGTATATGGCATGAGTTTACGGCCGAATGCCCTTCCTAACGCCAATCTCAGTCGAGGAACTAACGAAGATGAAATTAATGATGGTGAATGATGAATGAGGTAGAAGAAATAGGCTGTTGCCTATGAATAGGAACTGTCCTGGCATTATCTTGGATGTGAAAATGGCAAACCACAGAAAACCATTTTCAGGACAGCCGACGGTGAGGTTGGAACCTATGCGTCTCCCAAATGCAGAGCTTGGCTCCAAAGCCGTAGCACGTTAACGCGCGCGCCAGTTCCTTTCGGAATAATAATAATAATAATAATAATAATAATAATAATAATAATAATAATAATAATAATAATAATAATAATAATAATAATAATAATCTCCTACCGCTTTTCGCACACCTGTGTCCGACATGTGGATAAGGCTCTGTTTTTCCTGACGCCAACACCATGTAGAGCGATATATTCGTTACTGCGTGCTTCTGTGGTGGATCGTAGTGTGGTGTGTTGTCTGAATATGAAGAGGAGACTGTTGGGACAATCACAAACACACAGTCCACGAATCAGAAGAATTAATCAGATGCGATTAAAATCGAACCCGGAACCCTCTAAAGCGAAGACCTCGACGCTAACAATTAATCCAAGGAGTCGGATAATAATAATAATAATAATAATAATAATAATAATAATAATAATAATAATAATAAATAATCTCAGACATAGAAAGCAATCTCCAGTCTATTACTCTAAGCAGCCCATTATTCCAGTTCTTCGTAAATGAAGTGAATATCAAGGTTGTAGATATTCTCCTAAACTCTCGACAATAAAATGCGTCTTAAAATTTGCATACTAAACAGAATTATTCAAACTGATTTATACAACTAGCAATCTCCGGTGGTACAAACAGTTATTGAGCTACTCCTCTAAGACCAAGAAATCTGGTTTGATTCCAGCTTAGACAGATAAAATATAACGTGATTTAAATGCGACGAACTCGTGTCAATACATATAGGCCTACTACCACAGTAAGTTCTTGTAGAATGGAGCAAAGAGAATAAATTACATTTATAGACACATGTGTAACAATGGCATTTATTCGGAAGAAAGGAATATTAACTATAACTAGGCTCTGCCACGGCTACTAATATACGATCTCATGCCAGGGCGAAAACGGACTTAGGAATAACATTCAATGGAGATTCAAGATTTAACGACCACATTCAAAAATTGACATTGTAAGGAACTAATTATCTTTTTTTTTTTTCAAATACACTCTTAACTTTGTTTAACATGTAAGGTCCAGACTCGAGTACGGCTCAATTATTTGGGACCCAATAGCCACAAAGAACGGCTCTCTTATCGATAGTGTTCAAAATCAAGTTTCTAAAACTTAATTACATAAAATGAGAGGCAATCACCGACATTAATAAATTATTTAAATATATTCAAGGAACATTGTGAATAGCTTGCGCCACAGACGAAATTGCAAAGATTTGAATTTCCTGTATAAAATAATTAATTTTAAAATTGATAACTCAGATATGTTACAGTCAGTCTCTTTCTATACACCACAGAAACTAAGTCGCTCTAGAAATATCTCCTTTCTTTCAAAGCTTAAGACTGAAATTCGTAAGAACTCCCCAATTAATAGAACAACGAGACTTTTACAATACGTTGATATTTTTAGCTATCTGGTCGTAAAAACTTTTAACGAAGTTTCTTCTCACGTAATATCCGAGAAGGGTTGGACATACATACGAGTACCTTGAAATTTTAGTATGACAGATGCTACAATCACTTCTTGTAACACAGCGATTCACAATATAATTTAACAGAGATGAAGAAAATAGAATTAGTTTAAATCTTGTAAATCATATTAATCAATTTGTTATATCACGTGAAATATCATGTTCTAAGAGTTGTTTTAAGCATTACATTAAATCTTTCAGTATTAATTATTTTTGTGATCTAATATTAGTTATTTTATGTTTTTAACCTGACGTCTGTCACCAAGTAGTAATTTGAAGAATATTCTGGTTAGTGTTTTAAAATTGTCGTGTACATTGTAATTGGGCCTCTCTAGAAACAGTTAGTGTTAAAACATATTGTGTTCCGTGTGTTGTTGTTGTTGTTGTTGATATTTTTTTCACATCGTTATGCCCAACTGAGGAGCACGCTTAAACGTATTTATGTGATGATTTTGGTTTCTTCTCTTCCCAAAAATCTCTTCATCATCTCACCGACGTTCTTCTTACGCTCTTCTGTCCACGTTTTATTAGTTCTAGCTTTTTACTCCGCGAAACAATGGTTATTAATCAGTGTTCTGAAAGCAGAGCGGTTCTTCACAGATTCCTGGCTGATGCTGATTTCCTAAAGATCTGATTCTATTTCATTTAGCCAGTTGTTCTTGACTTTCAGCGTGAGGGCAAGATTTAGAATTATTTTGGTCAGTCTATCATTGTTCGTTCTGAAATTGTGTCCATAGAATTTCAACCTTTTTTTCCTGATAGTGTCTGAGATAGTTTTCAGTATGGCAATAATTTTCATGAGATTTCCTTTTCATCCATGCTCCCTCTGTGCAGACTGGGCAGAAAATGTTCCGTAAAATTTTTCTTTCTTGCTTTTCTATATCTTTTATGAGTGATCTACGCTAATGATTAAGGTTTCCGATACGTATAATGCTTCAGGTTTTATTACTGTATTATAATGTCTTAGTTTTGTTTACCGAGATAATGATTTTTGTGATATGTGTTCAAGTGATTCGATTATTATTATTATTATTATTATTATTATTATTATTATTATTATTATTATTATTATTATTATTATTATTAATGCATGCTAATTGTTTATCGTCAGGTATTCCGTGACACAAGGAAGGTAGTGGTTGAGGCCTTAGTTAAGGTACAGCTCCCGTATTTACCGTGTAAAAATGGGAATCCACGGAAAAACCATCTTTAGGGTTGCCGAACGGTGGGATTCTAATTTGCTAACTCGGGAACTGAAGTATATAGTTACACGGCCCGTACCGTGTAAGCAACTCGGGAGTGTTGTTTGACGTGACGTCTCACTGCGTAGGTCTGTATGCACGGAAAGTTGACGCTCTGGCAAATTGTACGTGATATTGCACCCGTACAGTCGGAGACATAGGTCTCGGCTGTCAGGGCTTTTCACAGGTCCTTTGACCAACGCCGAACAGTCTGAAATTTATGTACGCCACGGCTAGTCAAAGGTGCAACGATGCTGATTAAACTGCTCTAATAGCTGTAGAGTCCAATTCCCACGGTTAATATTTTCTGTTGCGTAGTATTTATATTACCACCGTCACATATAACTGTACCAGGCAAGGAGCTTCCTCAACCAGGCGCCATGTTCGAAGGAATTTTGCCGCACACGATTCCTCGCGCCTGCATTTTTGCTGTTTCAGTTGGTATTTCTAATCTGTACCATGGGAAAACATCACAATACATTGAATATTCTGATATCTGTAGGTAATTCTAGGCCTCAGCTAAATTTAACTATGATCAATTTAGAGCAATGATGCAATCTTTCCCCGTGGGTGCCTCATACTTTGAGCACTCGATTAGGCGCACTCAGCACTCACCGTAACGCCCTGCTGTAGCGAATGAACGTATCGACCGATTTAAGAGATTCTAGCCTCTTCCTGTTTGCAGATAGACAGATTAACAAGTATTGTGGTATTATAGCGAATAAATGACCGTGCGCATTGCAAATTCGTAACAAACATTTTGAAAAATCGGTGACTTCGCCATCTAAAAATCAATTTCGGCTCCTCATGTGTAGTACCATTAGAAAGCTCTCTCTAAGCCCGAGATGATGGCACGGCGGCGGTTGCCCTAAAACCCCGTGAAAGAGTTGTGAGGGTTAGAAAATGTGAGAAAATTTTAACTTGCTTCACATCGACTTCTGAATAAAAATTTCGACCTTTGATACTATTGAACAGACAATCTCACGCCCGGTGTACCAATACCATTGCGGTAGACTTAGGAGAATTAGGGAAGAAGTGACAGGGTGTAAGACGTTTTGAACATTATCGAATGTACTGAAACATTTGTGCTCGGATTATATATTTAGGTATCCATGTTGCTAAATAAGTTAGTTTACAATAAATAATATCATGAACATAACAGCCGTAAATATAATGATCAGCTAATTTATTTATTTATTGGTCTATGTGACAATTGCCCACCACGATGCCATTTGTCTCTTACTGTAGTTACCATCACCCACTCGTAAATAAACTTGCACCATCTGACGTGCCTTTCATTTCACCCAAATTCAGACTGCGCAGGGGGATGTTGTCAGGAAAATCCAGATCGACAGTCCCTCACATGTCTCTACTTGTTTTTCGTTTAGGTTTATATGAGCCATGATAGACTACGTTTATTTAAACTGTTTCTTCCCTTCCTTCTTTCTTTTAAGTCATGTCTCTATTCCTTGCTCCAAACGGCACCGCTCTTCTTCCTGGGCTTTTACTGTAAGCCTGATTTTATTATTATGCGATTCCTCGATTGCTTTCTTCTCTTCGGAAAAATCTCTTCATCATCTCACCGACGTTCTACTTACGCTCTTCTGTCCACGTTTTATTAGTTCTAGCTTTTGACTCCGCGAAACAATGATTATTAATGTCATACTTTACTTATCAGAAAAAACACTAGATTTTTTTTATTATATTGTAGTGTAAGGTGCTTAGTATATGTAAATACTACTTAGAGTTGATGCTTACAGGAAAGTAAATTATCTTTAACAACTTGGCTGAGTGACTTAGCGGAAGAGTACTAACCTTCTTACTCCAAGTAGACGGGTTCGGTCCCAACTCAGTCTGGTAGTAATTGAAGGTGCTCAAATAGGTCAACCTCATGTCGGTAGATTCAGTAACACGTACACGAAATCCTGCGTAACAAAACTCCAGCACCTCGGCGTCTTCAAAAACCGTAAATGTACTCGTAGTTAGTAGGACATAAAAATTATTATTATTATTATTATTATTATTATTATTATTATTATTATTATTATTATTATTATTATTATTATTATTATTATTATTATTATTATTATTATTATTATTATTATCTTCAACGTGAACATAGAACAAATATAAAGAATTGATCTCTGGATGGATTGATCTCTGGATCATTCAAGTCCCATTTAGCCATCTTCATTCAAAATAAGGCGTGCATACTCACAGCTCACAGTACTTATAGGTTTTTCCATATTATAATTTAAGGAGAAAGTTATTTTTTCGAAATTTAGACAACAATCAACACTAATAAGTGCCATATTATGCGTTTAAATTAAACACAAATTAATAACTGCCTTTTTTAAATATTTGGAAAAAAATAAACATATATCAAAATCTCAGTGGTTAAGGCGGCAGCACGCCGGCTTCTCACTACTGGGTTGCGTGGTTCAAATCCCAGTCACTCCATGTGAGATTTGTGCTGGACAAAGCTAAGTCGGGAAAGGATTTTCTCCGGGTACTCCGGTTTTCCCTGTCATTTTTCATTCCAGCAGCACTTTCTAATATAATTTAATTTCACCTGTCAGTCAATAATCATAGCCCCAGAGAAGTGTGACAGGCTTCGGCAGCCAGCATAGCTACTATTCTCGCCGCTAGATGGGGTCTTCATTCACTCCATTCCTGACCCGGTTGAAACAGGAAACAAGCTGTGGATTTTCATTATAAAAATATATCATTCTAAATCGGCACCATGCAAACTCATTGTTGGATTAATGGGGGGGGGGATATATATCAGACTCGCCTGGTTTGATTCCAACGAAAGTCACACAGAAGACGTGAACGAGGAAAATAAACGGTTATACTAAGACACGATATCGTTCTGCAAAGAAAAGTACCACCTCGAGACCATTAATATCATTGGACTTCTGATCAGAGCAAAAGAAAAGATCCCACACCTCTTCATCGATTTTTGCAAGACAATTAGGTTAAAGGAGGATCTGCCAGTAATAAAGGACTCATAAAGCAACTTTAGGAACCACGCATACGGCCCGTAAAAGAATTCTCTTTTGGCCTCAAATCTTCACTGTACAGTACGTATACCTTTTATTGGTACTCTTGACCTTGCAGCAACTTGCTTTTTGTAAGCAAGAAGAAATGGTAAAAAATACGAATAGGCTAGAAGCTATATTTTTTCAGTGTCGACTTGATGGTGGTGATTATTGTTTTAAGGAGAAGTGTGACAAGATAATCATACTAAGTGTCGGTTTGTTAACAGTAAGAGAATGAAAATATCCAATTCTGAACAAATCTGAAAGAAACTGGTTATTAATCTAGTTTCGTATAAAATTCCTAAATGAATCTACAGCATATATTACAACTGTCGTATCTATTTCCAAGACTGGAATTACGTATTATTCTGAGTACGTATGTGCACTCATCCGCTCAAAAACTGGTCATCGCAGAAAATGACTTTCTTTTAAAATTCTGTTGTTTGAAATAGGATAAACATATTGTGCAGCTGGTAGGATTCCAAGTATCATCTCTTCGGCCAGAGGATTTCCACAATATACGAATATCCTCGCGTTTCGAGAATGCACAATATTAAATACCTATTTCTTTCTCTATAGATGTTTGTGCGGTTGAGTATACATTTATGGCTTTATTTTCTTTGACATCCTCTGTAATATAATGACTGAATAAATTATATTCTGTTCTGTGTTTTTCTTCAGCGTTGATGTGATTCCTGAAATTTGAAGATGTATATTTCAACTCTTATTCTTAACTTATAATTTTATTATAAATCAGCTGTGTTGTACCCTTCGTTGATGGGTTAGTTTATGTGATTGCAGCAGTGAAATGAAATGGCGTATGACTTTTAGTGCCGGAAGATCCCAGGACGGGTTCGGCTCGCTAGGTGCAGGTCTTTAGACTTCACGCCCGTATGCGACCTGCGCTTCGTGATGAGGATGGAATGATGATGAGGACAACACATACACCCAGCCCCCGTGCCAGGGAAATTAACCAATGATGGTTAAAATTCCCGACCCTGCCGGGAATCGAACCCGGGACCCCTGTGACCAAAGGCCAGCACGCTAACCATTGAGCCATGGAGCCGGACATTGCAGCATTAATACCATGTAACGGCTGCAGAAGAGACAACAATCAGTTAGCGTTACATTACTGCTGATCAGTTCTAGGAGCTTAGGACATTATAGGCCATCACATTTTTTCTTCCTACTCGTTCCCCTGTGGATGGGAGGTGTAGAATAGCATCTACGGTAACTCTGCACCCTGCCTGTCTTAATAGGCGACTAACAGGGGCCAGGAGTGTTCTTAACTTTGGAGTGTAGTTTGGTGGTCATGAGGCCCTTAGCCGAGTCCTGGCATTGTGTCAGACTCCTCACTTTTATCTATCCCATCCGACCTCACTTGGCCAACTCTTGTTCTTTTATTTTTCAACTGGCTTTACGTTGCATTGACACAGATAGGTCTTATGACGACGATAGGATAGGAAAGGCCTAGGAATGGGGAAGGAAGCGGCCGTGGTCTTAATTAAGGTACAGTCCCAGCATTCGCATGGGAAACCAAGGAAAACCATCTTCAGGGCTGCCGACAGTGGGGCTCGAACCCACTATCTCCCGGATGGAAGCACTCTTGTTCTTGTCTGACCGCCACGGTATTAGTTTTCGAGACCTAGTTTGTATTCCATTTTCACGCCCTTCTTTTGCCAATACCTTCACTTCATTCTTCGAACTGTCGGATCTCCGATGAGTGTTAATAGAGGTTGGTTGCCCAATTGTATTTCTTCCTAAAACAATAATCACGACCACCGCCATCACCAATATCTTCCGGCTCAGCGATATCAGGGCATTCAAGATCAAGGCTTTCAGCTCCTCCCCCGTTATAATTTCCTTTTCCCCTCACTTTCGAATGGTCCTTCCTTCGCGATTCTTTTCTCATTTCCATTGTCACCTTCATTATTTTCCTGCTCAGGAGAGCTGGTGACATGTAGTTTTCAGCTGATAAAAACAATCACGAATACAGCCATCACTAGTTAGTTCGTTACCATGGCAACTGGACAATATTTCCACGTCAACTATCGCCGTTGATGGACTTCGCTCGGCTAATCTGGAACGCGTGCTTTAACACGTAAAAGCGTAATTTCCTGTAGAACAATTAGAGTTACAAGGGTATTTTACGTCACCTAAATTACTTTCCTTCTTCCTCCTCCACGCCTCTTCCAGTAGTACCAGAATGAAGGACGTGAAAATGAAAGACTGCCTAGGCCTCGTAAACCTAATACCGTCCAGGTCTGGAAAGAACAAGAATTGACCAAGGGAGGTCAGATAGGAGAGACGAAACCGTGGATACTGGCACAAGCAAGTGAAAGCAATGCCGGACACACCTAACGGAACCATGGTCGCCAACCCAAAAGGTGAGGGTATTTGGTTTCCCTTTTATTCCCCTCTTACGACAGGCATTGTATTTTACCACCCCCACCTACAGAAGTTACGTGGTCGATAATGGAGCAGCAATATACACGTATCGGTTAAGGTGTTAAGGCATTTCCATTCCCCTATTTTGAATAAATATTTATAGTTGCTAATTCTGAAAAAAATGAAAGCACGATAATGCGATTTTTGGTATCATTATATTCCCCATGTGAAAACAAATGCCAGTGATTCCATAAATACTCACGTTCAGTGAAGTAATTGTGCTTGAAATTTTATCGATTACTTTCTTAAATAATAAGCAAATTGTAATTGAGTAAATTTTATCTCCGGTAACTTAACTGCAATTGAGCCCAATTACTTTTATTTTGTACTTTTTTCATCACTGAATAACACGCAGCTTCCCATATACGGCTTCCTCTTACCCAAAGCACCATCGCTATAGCCTACGTACTCCAGCCATGCAAATGCCTTATTTTTTAACAGGAACATAGATATCATGTCCTTCCTTCTGCCATGACATTTCTTACAAAATTTAGCTTCATTCCTTTTCTTTCCAGTTCCCTAATTGTTCATGCTCTGTCTCTTCTGTTGTATTTACGAGAATTTTCCTTTATTTATGTCATATTTCATTCAAATGTAAAAGATGGCGTTTTAGTTGCATTAGCCTTGTACAGTTTATTTTTTGTGTGTTTGTTTGTGTCCTTCGTAAATGTTTGTACATTTCTCATTTTAGATTAATTTTTGTAACTATTGAACATAAGAGATTTATTGCCAATCTTTGTAACTAGGCGCAATGCTCCTTCTCAATAAATAAATAAATAAATAAATAAATAAATAAATAAATAAATAAATAAATAAATAAATAAATATGATATTTTAAACTGAATTTTAAGTTCAGTTTCTGGGCTTTATTTCGTGGTAATACCAGGCATTCCCCCATTATTTTGGTTTATAATGGATAAAACATGTGCAAGTTCAACATATTAATGTCGGCCAATTTAAAATAGTTTGTTATTGCAAAATCAGAATATATCTGTGTTTGAACTGAATATCTAATATTAGTATCAAATTTCTGCTCAATTAATCACGTAGTTTTAACACGCGATTTGATTCAAATAATTTCACAAAAAATATACTTCAGGTCAATATTTTAAAATAAAGCATAGATATTCGTGTGACAGTTTCCTCTACAAATGTTAGTGTAAAATTTCATGAAATTCCACCCAGCGGTTTAGACACGATATTTCCAAAGGCAGACAGACACGACGTCATTTTATTTATATATCAGAGAAGACTGAGTTCGAACAACTGGATTGTTTTCACGTTCCTACAAAGCACATTTTTTGTTGCTGTAGCCAGTCATTTGACGAGTAATGCTGAAGTAACTTTCCTGAGTCTTCAGATGATTGTTTAACTACTTAAACATGTTAACCCCTCCGCTCATAACATACCAGTACATTTGTAGTGTAGATCCTCTAGTGATTTATTTTTCTTTTACCAGGTATTTATTATTTTCTGTGTCATTCGTTTTTATCCCTCGCACTTTTTCGTTTTCTTTTCTTGCCAGGATTTTAAGCAATCGCCTTTATTGAAAGTCACGGATGCAAAGCTTTGTACTTTACATCCTTTTGTTATAAACTAGGCCTATATGCATATTCGAGATGAAGTAATAGATGAAACCCTAAAGAAATCTCCATTTTTGTTTTTTATCTCACGAGAGTTTTTACTGCCCCTTAATTTGATCAACCGATCTAATGAATTGTAACTTCGTCACGCGTTTATAGACTGACGGGCCACTATGTTATTTTAACTCTAACTAGGCAGCACTAATCATTCTGGTTTCTAAACAAACCTTATTATTGTAATTGCGAAACAAAATTTGAGAATTTAAAGATTAATTACTGGGACAGCGCATAATTAATTCTCAACATATCAAACATATCAATATACTTATTTCTGTACTGCTCTCAAAAATCTTCCTCTGTGCCTCCGGATCTGAAGACCACTAATTCAAACCCGGCAAATATAGTCTGATTTTTGAAGGGTGAATAGATGTCCATTCGACATCCCATGCTGCATATGTCGGCATGTAAAAGATCTCTGGTGACATATTTAGTGTTTACCTGACAACATTAACCAAAACTCAATCATAAATCGCCCAACAGAGACCAGTTTCTCTGCCATCTGGTAGAGCAAAATGGAACTTCGAAACTGCCACGCAAGCAGCCCACATGGCGATAAATAAAATACCTTCACATGATGGCTGAGGCCATAGTTTATTATTATTATTATTATTATTATTATTATTATTATTATTATTATTATTATTATTATTATTATTATTATTATTATTATTATTATTATTGAAACTCTTCCCAAAATACGCCTGGAGTTCAAGTAATCTTTGTAAAATTACAAGAAACCCTCAGTTTAGGATCAGCAACTAACGATGGAGTTCTAGACCTATAAAAATCTTTGTTCATCCAACAAATATTTACTCAAACTTCTCTACTCTTTGTGTTCCTTACTCAGAATTTCTGAGCAACCTTTTAGAGTAGAAGTTATAACATCACTGTGAGTGTACACCACGGTAACAGCTATGCGACAGCTCAGGGTGGCAGATAATACAAAATGGTCAATTTTAATGAAGACAAATAGACAAGAACATTACGATATACAGTATATACTTCAAACATAATTAATCGTATAATTCGTCACTGTTCGGGAAAAAGGTTATATCTCACAATGCTCTTCCCATGCCTTATTTTCCTTAAAACTTGTCACACCTCCCAGCCACATATGGATATAGTCCACCAGAACAATTTTCGTTGTGTTCATTTTCGTATGCTCACGTGTAAAGGAAAATGAACCTTAAATACATTATACTGTAGGGCTGGTAAATATAGCATGACCCGATGTAACAGCCAACTGACTTGTAGGTTAACATCTTCGTACCTCATGTACAGTAATTACACCAAGACTGTCAACTGTGCTGACTCATATTATTTTAAAATTTCACAATCTGATTGGTAAAAGGAAATCTGTCTCTTAATGTATCGTAAGGGCTGTGTATTTTTGTGTGATGTTCATGTCAAACTTTGTTACGCCAGTTCTTCATTGCTTAGACTGAAAGAGGAGTTTTCAGCACAATTCATCCAGGCACGAAATGACAAACTACGACACCTATTTCGTAATTAACTGTGCAACCATATTCCACGCACAGATTTTCACTCCATAAATAAACGAGGTTTATTAACTTCGACGTGTTTGCAAGTGAAATACTAATATTTATCTAGCTCTATGGCTACAATAAGTGTAATATTGGGTAGAAGGTAATAAATCTCAATTATGTTTTGAAACTCTATTGAATTTTGTCTGATACAAAGCACCTTTCTCTAAACATTGGAAATTGCTCATTAAGGGAATTTAAGTCACGAACTGTAATGGAGCATGATAGGAGAATAACCCTGTATCTTGTAAAGAGTACTTATTTTCACTTCCGAACTATTTCAGATATTGTAAGTATGCAGAAAAATAAAATCGGGTTTATTTATTGATCATTGCTAGTAAAAAGGAAGTTCTCTGCTGTAACTCATTCATCTACTATATATAAACATTGGCTCTAAGTGTAGCTTGAATGAGATCAGACACAACTGTAAAACGTGAGTGACTTTACACATATAAAACAATGTCTGTCATTTCTTATCGTTATTGAAGTATTGCCGGCTCGTATTTGCTTCGTGAATACAGAAAATAAAAACGCGTTTGGTCTTAAGATTCGAATGTTACCTACCTGAAATAGATCACAATTTTGAAAATCCCTGTATTTGCAGAGTCGACAATAAAACACACATATACCTGTTATTTGTTGAAATGTAGAAATAGAAAGAATAGTACACGGTATTGTTTTTTCCTGTCCAGTGCTTCAGTGCCTTCAGAGCATTAAAATCTCCAACATTCATTCCCATAACAGTAATATCATGGTCTCGTCATCTTAATGAAAGGGCAATTAAGATCAAGTAAGACATCAGACTGCAAGTGGTGCGAGTTCAATTACTTGCGCATCCCATGCCTAATTGGATATCATTAAAAAGATAATGCTTTAACTGATTACCTCCAAAACATACAGCGGATAATTCCGATCCCAAATCTATAAATAGTCTTCCTTGATTATAATTACTTCGTGAATGTAAACCTTCAGTCCTTTAAACAATATATATATGTATCTTGATTGACACGTACTATGATACTCGCGGTAAAATAAAACCTGTCTCTTGATGTATGGAAAGGCTGTGTAGTTGTGTGTCATATTTGTATCAGACGATATTAAGCCATTGTTCTTCACTTAAACTAAAAGTGTATTCCTCTGCACACTTCATCCAGGAACGAAATGATAAGCTACGAGGTAATTTTACTAAACTGCGAAGAATGTAAACTGACCAACATGCGTTACAGTATAAACAAGTTATTTAATGTAGGCCTACATAACATATTAAAGAGACTATTTAAAATCTGATCATACAGTAAAAGGAAATATTGGCGGAATATTGAATTCTAAAATGCACGCGACATAAAACGAATAAATTGCAAGAAATGATCTAAAATACTAGTGACTTATCGTTAAACAATCACGCAAAGTATTTATGTTAAACTCATACTCCAGTCTAAATTATAATTTCCATTTTCCTGTTTTTAGGTTCGAAAAATACACTTCCCATTAAGCAAACTTACGGTGTACATGAAATGAAATGAAGTGAACAGTTCCTAAACAAAGTTGTGTTTTCCCCCGCAATTAACTCTATAACGTACGAAAATTGTTATTAAATGAACACAACATCCCACCCCACCCCGTCCGGTCAAACATATTATATAAAATGTAAGTCCCCGCTAATGTCAATAACATACAGATGTCAAAGACTTCTCCCCATTATAGAGATTTCACTAGTAGTGACCAAACAAGCCATGTACTTCCAGGTGGTTGTCAATAATGAATTTGTTGATTTGCTCACCACGTCAGTAGACGCCGACGCAGATGAGGCCGTTGCTCCCCACCACTGTCCGGAGTTTGGTACCTCGCTGGCAGAGGCGTCGCCGTCCATCTGATCGACGCCGTATCCACCTGCAGCATCCCTGACGACATGAGGCGCCCCTCACATGGTGCACAAGGTTGTCACTCACGCACACACTCACACATACTCGTCGCACCTCGTGGTGTGATACACGTGCGAGGGAGGATATGGAACACTAGCTGGGGTGGACCAGTTTTCCTTTCTTTATTTTTTTTATTCTCTCAGTCCACGGTGTTAACAGACGGGCCTTGCCTTCAGCTGCACCCACTCTTGGATGCTGGCCGCTGCCGGTGCGATGTTGGTCCCTGGATTCCCCCCCTCCTGACCGCGGTTCAGCCTAGCACCGCCAGAGAGTGCCAGGTGTCGGAACAGGTAACAGGAGGCAGATCCTCCAGCTCAAGAGCCGACCTATTAGACCTCTAGAACACGAGGGGGGCTTTTGGACCACACTTTGACACAAGTCAGCTCCACACACGGAGAAAGTATCTAATAAAATGCAGTACGAATAAAATACTCTCGAACTAGAGAAACTCCTAGTGAGCATCATCAGTATCAGTATCGTTTGTAGGGTCCGCTATCCATGACTATCCTCAACAGGTTCCTTTATCCAAACTTCTACTTTCTTGAAATGTGTCTCATTTGGAATCTCGTCTCTGGGTGGAGGCGGTAGAATAAACTGCACGGTATTCCCTGCCTGTCGTAAGAGGCGACTAAAAGGGACTGAAAGGTCTCTCAATTTGGGAGTGTAGGTTGGCGACCACGGAGCCCTTAGCTGAGTACTGGCATTTCTTCCACTTACTTGTGCCAGGCTCCTCGGTTTCATTTATCCCACCTGACCTTTCTTAGTCGACTCTTGTTTTCCGATCCAGACAGTATTAGGTTTATTAATCCTAGGGATTCCTTCATTTTCACGCCCTTCGTGGCCCTTTCTTTGGCAGATACCTTCATTTTTCGAAGTTTCGGACCCCTTCCATTTTTTGCCCTCTTATTGGTGTTAATATAAGATATTTGCCCAGTTGTACTTCCTCTTAAGACAATTAATCACCACCACCACCACCTGGAATCTCTTCTTCTCTTGCCATTAATGGCCCCCACTATCATTGTTTCACTGTCCGGCTACTTAACTGAACGGTCAGCATAGTTGCCTTCGGTTCAGAACGCCTCGGGTTCGACTCGTGGCCGGGTCGGTGATTTTAACCTTAAATGGTTATTTCCCTTGACTCGGGTCTGGATGTTTGTACTGTCCCCAACATCCCTGCAACCCTCACACCACTCCCAACAGTATACTCCACTACAATAACACCAGAGTTGGGAAGTAACTGAGTAAAAGTACGGTAATTGAATTACATTTAACGATTACATTTTTTAGTAATTTTTACTCGCAATCGTTACTTTCCATAAAATGTAACTTTTCCTCGTAATTTCCTTCTTTCTTTCGTCTTCTTCTTTCTTAATCCGATTACCCTCCAGGGTTGTTTTTTTCTCGGACTCAGCCAGGGACTCAACCTCTACCGCCGACTTTGGGTCGGGGGATACAACTGGAAAGGAGGAGCAGTACCTCGCCCAGGAGGCCTCACGTGCTATGCCGAACAGGGGCCTCGTAGGGGGATGGGAAGACTGGAAGGGATAGACAAGGAAGAGGGAAGGAAGCAGCCGTGGCCTTAAATTATAAGTGGGTAACCACGGAAAACCACTTCGAGAATGACTGAGGAGGGAATCGAACCCCTCTGTACTCAGTTGACCCACCGAGGCTGAATGGATCCCGTTCCAGCCCTCGCACCACTTTTCAAATTTCTTGTCAGAGGCGGGAATCGAACCCGGGTCTCCGAGGGTGACAGCTAATCACACTATCCACTACACCACAGAGGCGGACTCGTAATTTACTTCTGAAAATAAAATTGTAATTGTTACATTATACTAATCGAAGTACGGCTGCATGGCTAAATGGTTAGCGTGCTGGGCTTTGGTCACAGGGGTCCCGCGTTCGATTCCCGGCAGTGTTGGGAATTTTAACCAACATTGGTTAATTTCCCTGGCACGGGGGCTGGGTGTATGTGTCGTCTTCATCATCATTTCATCCTCATTACGACGCACAGGTCGCCTACGGGAGTCAAATCAAAAAGACCTGCACCTGGCGAGCCAAACATGTCCTCGGACACTCTCGGCACTAAAACCCATACGCCATTTCATTTTGTTTATAGTAATCGATGTATATCGCATCGAGAGCTTGGCAACTTTGAAGCCTCTGCACTAGCAAGCCTTCACACAAAGGGTATATTCCAGGATTTCCAGGATACGACGCACACTCGTTCATTTACTCGCGGGTTGTCGCGGTTGCCGATTGAGATTTAGACAATCGTGTCGAGAAGGTGGTGGTGGTGATTATTATTTTAAGAGAAAGTACAACTGGGCAAGCACCACCCTCTAATCAGAAGGTCCGACACTTGGAAAAATGAAGGTATCGGCAATAGAAAGGGAAGGGCCACGAAGGGCGTGAAAATGAATGACTCCCTAGGTCTCGTAAAGTTAATACCACCAGGTAGGAAAAGAACAAGAGTTGACCAAGGGAGGTCAGATAGGAAAGATAAAGCCGAGGTACTGATATAAGTAAGTGGAAGCAATGCCAGACTCACCAAACGGGCCCGTGGTCGCCAACCCACCCTCCCACGGTGAGAGAGTACTTGGTCTCCCTTTTAGACCCCTCTTACGACAACCAGGCCATACCGTGGATGTTATTTTACCGCCCCCACCCACAGGAGTTACGTGGTCGATAAAGGAGGCGGAATATACACACGGCGGAGAAGATTTAGGGCATTTCCATTCCCCTATTTTGAATAAATATTTTGAATTCGTTATCTCGAAAATAATGAAAACACGAAAGTGACACGCAATATTTGCTTGGGAGCAATCATTTTGAAAGTCTGACTAGTCTCGCCTAGTGACGGTAGCCACTTAATATGTCTCCATGCTAAAGAACACAAAATGGAGCAATGTATTTTTCCTTGCGAACTTCGGTATCATTCCATTCCCCATGTGAAAAAATGCTAGTTATTCCCTGAAGATTCACGTTCTGTGTTGTAATTATACTTGTAAAATTACTGATTGTCTACCTCTGTAGTGTAGTGGTTAGTGTGATTATCTGCCATCCCCGAAGGCCCGGGTTCTATTCCGGGCTCTGCCACGAAATTTGAAAAGTGGTACGACGGCTGGAACGGGGCACACTCAGCTTCGCCGGGGTGCGATTCCCACCTCAACCATCCTCAAAGTGGTTTCTCACTTCTCCTCCAGGCAAATGCCAGGATGGTACCTAAGTTAAGGCCACGGGCGCTTCCTTCCCTCTTTCTTGTCTATTCTTTCCAATCTTTCCATCCCCCCAACGAGGCCCCTGTTCAGCATAGCAGGTGAGGCCGCCTGGGCAAGGTACTAGTCCTCATCCCCAGATAAATCCCCCCGACTTATAGTGTCACGCTCCAGGACACTGCTCTAGGTGGGATCCCTCGTTGAGTCCGAGGGGAAAATCAACGCCGAAGGTAAATGGATTAAGAAAGAAAGAATTTTATTGATTACTGTTTGAAAAGTAATTAGTAATTGTAATTCAATATTTTCTTCTCAGGTAACGGTAATTGATTCCAATAATTTTCATTTTGTACCTTTCCTATCACTGAGTAACCCGCAGCTTCCCATACACGGCAGATGTCACCCGCCCCCACCGGTGAGTCACGAAATTAATGAATGAATTAATTAATTGTTTCACTCCAACCGAAATTTTGTCCATTCTACCGAAGTCAACTCAATATACCGCAATAACTAATTTATTTCAAATATTTCACTCTTATTCCTCAATCAATTTTCCCACACCCTAACATAATTTTATGACCGGATACCCTCCCCGACGCCAGTCCTCTGAGGAGGGTTGTAGTCAACTATCATGGGTTCATGTGGTTTGTAGTCTGGAGCTTTGCGTGTAGATGAATATATATGTACGTATTAAGACAAACACAAATACACAGTCCTCGAGCCAAGGTATAAACTAAATGGGGTTAAAATTCCTGTCTCGACCGAGAATCGAATCCAGGACCTTCTGAACGGAAGACTGGGCTCGATTTTTCACTATCTACGAATAGGCATATATACCTGCATGTTGATCATCGACTGTTACAGTTTACACAATTTTGTGAATGATCTAATTGCTCTCATTAAATGTGTTAGCAATTAGCGTTTTGAACTTCCCTTTAATTGAAATGATTTACCTAATACTGTTCGCTCCTGGGTTTCTTCCTGTTTCTTTTCCCTTTCAAAGCAGATTCAAATACAGAGCTAATCTACTGCTCTCCACTCACATCATATGAACTTGCCATCGTGAGAACCGAATGACATTGTCGCTGGCTTCGTATCATACCGGCCATTGCAAGTGTCATTTTTGAAATCACATCTTTATGATTCGGATTCCACGTAAAACTGGAAGTTACGTGGCTATGATAACGATATTAAATGTCATTTGAAACTAAACGCTTGCTTATATTTTTACCTCACCATCTAAATCGACTCATGTGCTCAAGTTCATCCATTGTACAAATAATTTGTAGTCAGGCTTAGTTCGTAAAGCACAAACAATGGTTTGAGTGTCCGACTCGTTGGCTGAACGGTCAGCGTACTGGCCTTCGGTTCAGAGGGTCCCGGGTTCGATTCCCGGCCGGGTCGGGGATTTTAACCTTAATTGGTTAATTCCAATGGCACGGGGGCTGGGTGTATGTGTTGTCTTCATCACTATTTCATCCTCATCACGACGCGCAGGTCACCTACGGGTGTCAAATAAAAAGACCTGCACCTGGCGAGCCGAACCCTTCCTGGGATATCCCGGCACTAACAAAAAAAAGGCCATACGACATTTCATTTTCAATGGTTTGAGTGGCATAATAAGTGGTCCTAAGAGTCAAAATTACAATTACTATCAAACAGAAGTGAGTACCTCTGACGTATCTGCCGGGCTCACAGGCGTAGACGATTAGTCTTCGTCCTATTTTCTAGCCAGCAGGTTCGATCCCCGTTGACGTCGGTGGCATTTAAGGGTGTACAAATGCGACAAATCTGTGTCACCGTCGTCGCGTAAGGTAAAGATCGCGAGGACATTCATTCATTCATTCTTCATTCATTCATTCACTCACAAATAGTGTGTAAGTGAAGTCAAAAGTAATTTCCACATAGGTCATGGATACCTTTGGAAGAGTGGAAGGTTGAACGTTTCCACTATTCGTAACTTCTGTAGGGAACTCTTTGGGTTGAACCAGACAGGTCAGGACATTGCTGCACGCTGCCATTGCTACGTAGATTGTCAACAGCATAACAAAATGAGTGATTCTGAACAAGAATCCGGCAGTTTCCTCGTTGGGGCTAATAATAACATGTTGTATTAATAGTAAGCTCATTTTCATACAGATGACCAAGACTTCATACGATATAATATAATAGCTTCCTTTACACGTGATACAGAAGTATACAAACCCTAATAGTTTTATAGTTTCACATATTTTATGTGTTATTTAAATAGGTTTGAAGGGCATGAAACTCTGTTTATGTCAAAATCTATTTTCGGTCCAGTATACAGTAGTGGTATACAGTAGAGCCCCGCTAATCCGAAGCGCGATAATCCGGAAACTCGGTTAACCCAAACTATTTTTTTAAGTTACCGACACTTTAACGAAATGAAGAAGTCCATCTCCGAACGAAGATTATTTGATTTTTTAATTTTTTACATATGAAATCAGTATAAAATAATTTTGTATACTTTAGGCCTACTGAGACAGTACTTTGAGGTAGAAATCTAAGTAAGATAATGCAAGGAATTTGATCGGATTTCATAGTATTTAGTTACAAAGAAATAAATAAAACACAGCACTCCATAAATGACATCCCTAGTTAGTTCTCTTTACAAAGTTACTCTACCTTGGGGATTTTGTGCTAAAATTCGTCCTTATGGCGCAATGCTCGATTTCAGAAAAAACCTAATTATCGGAAAATTTGCCAATTCTAACAGCCCCGATCCCAATTAGTATAAGATTTGCTGATGACATGGTAGTAATAGCTGAAAATGTGAAGGACCTCCGCAAAATGCTGAGAGAATTAAACAAAAAGTGTGAAGAGTATGGAATGAGCATAAACCAAAAGAAAACCAAATTCATGATACTTGGAGGTAAAGGTGAAAAAGCGACAATCAAGATAGGGGGAGAATTATTGAATATTAAACAGGTGAATAAGTAGCTTGGAAGTATTGTGACTGCAGACCTTCACTCTACAACAGACATAAAAGCTCGAATTGCCTTAGCCAAGGAAAGCTTCAACAAGAAGAAAAATCTGTTTTGTGGCACGCTAGAGAAAGATCTGAGGAAGAGACTTGCAAGGTGTTTCAGATAAAACCTAATTATCGGAAAATTTGCCAATTCTAACAGCCCCGATCCCAATTAGTATAAGATTTGCTGATGACATGGTAGCTCTATATGGCGCTGAAACATGGGCATTAAGGAAGGAAGAACAGAGAAGAATAGAGGCATTTGATATGTGGATTTGGTGAAGAATTGAAGGAGTAAAGTGGGAAGATAAAATATCAAATGAGGAAGTTCTGAAAAGAGTGGGAGATGTGAGGAGCATGCTGACCGTAATCCACAATAGGAAGAAAAATTGGATAGGACATAATCTAAGACACAACACTTTACTACGAGTAGCTTATTATTATTGCTAATTACTTTACGTCGCACCGACACACATAGGTCTTATGGCGACGATGGGACAGGAAAGGCCTAGGAATAGGAATGAAGCGGCCGTGGCCCTAATTAAGGTACAGCCCCAGAATTTGCCTGGTGTGAAAATGGGAAACTACGGAAAACCATCTTCAGAGCTGGCGACAGTGGGGTTCGAACCCGCTATCTCCCGGAAGCGAGCTCACAGCTGCGCGCTCCTAACCTCACGGCCAACTCGCCCGGTACTACGAGTAGCAATTAAAGGGCTGATAAAAGGAAAACAAGGAAGAGGAAGGAGACGATGTCAGTTATTAAACAGCATTAGAAAAAGAAAGGAAGGTTTTGCAGAAGTGAAGAAAAGGGCACAAGATCGAGAGATATGGAGGTGAAAGCCATGATTGGACCTGCCGGATGGCAGAACAACCTATGATGATGATGATGATGATGAGCGGTACTCTAAAGTGTTTTTGTGCACACGCAAGCTCATTCTACGTCATTACTGTAGTTAACTGCTCCGAGCCGCAGAGCGATTAATTACACACTAGCATTGATTTCGCGGCAAAATGATTATTGCTATTCAATTTAGTATACTGTGTTAATTGATCATTCACCCAATTTTCATTGAATTCGTTTTGGTCCAACTCAAAGAGTTTTACAATAAGTGGGATAAAGTTCATAGTTCTATAGTGGCAGGAATTAACCCGATACTCATTTATGTTGTAGGTTAAAAAAACAAAGGGGAGGAAGACCTGACCTACCCAAAAACTTCCTTACATTAGAAACACCACAGACATAATCGGCAAGATACTAGATAATTATGACATAAAGACCATCTATAAACCACACCGGAAATCAACGCGTCAGCTACCATCAGTAAAAGATATAATAGAATTACAGGCTCCTGGAGTCTACCGCATTGAATGTAGCTGTGGAACGTGTTACGTTGGGGAAACGAAACATCTGAACTCTACCCGACTAAAGAACATATCCGGCACACCAAGAACCTAGACACATATATTCCAGCTGTAGCTAAGCATCCCAACGAAATAAAATACGAAATATCATTTGACAGAGCCAAGAATTTAGCAACTATCCCCTGGAATCTCGAAAAGAAAATTCGTGAAGCTATCGAAATTAATAAATACCCGAACAATATTAATTTAGAAGAAGGATATATAATCAGCAATTCTTGGATGTCTATCATACAGAGATTAAGAGATGCAGACCACAATATAAACCGCAAGACGAACCTCAGGTTACCGAACAGCACGGGCAACTCCCACCAACTGGCTGTGACACATGACGTTCCAGAATTCTCATGAGACAGCCAGCTTACGTCATCCAGAGGGGGTAGGATCTATAAGGCCAAGTTCATTAACTACTCTAGTTAAAGACGGGGAATCTGATTCATATAGCACGAAGTACCTATATTGAATGGGCAATATCTGCGAGACTGTCGAGAGTTCAGAGAAAATGCTGGATACTCGTAGGATTGAATTCTCAAAATATCACATTATAAAACCAAATGATTATGATGATGATTCATTTCAAACGATTCACCAAAATGATTCGTTCATTTGATTCGTTCATTCGAATACCACGTGACGAAGAGCCGAAAGCGAAACCATGGGCTCAGATGAACCATTCCGTTATGTTCTTTAGAACTGCTACTACTTTACTAGTTTACAAGTTACAAGAGTTAAATGTTCAAGGTAATTCCTAGTATTTTAACAAGAGTTACAGTCGAAAAATGCTACACAACTGTCTGACTAATCCTTTCCAAACTTAAGTAGCTACCACGAAACTATACGGGAATCGAATTTGAAATTTATAGTAGACTAGCTGATGTACCCGTGCTTCGCTACGGAATTCTACATTGTATACAGAATTCTAGGATAGGTAGTGTACACGTTGTGAGCAAGATTGTCTTAAATTGTATAGCTCTTAACGTTACCCTAGAAACGCGATGGTAGGTCACCAAACATCTTTTCTCATATGAAAACTGAGGGAATTTTCACTGTAATGGTAGACCCAATTTTATACCATCAGTCACAATCAGGATGGGATGTTTTCATTATAATGCCTTTTTACATCCTTAGAAAGACTGTCTTAGTGGTTTTCCCAACTGAAATGAACATACAATGACATCAATAGGAATGGCGCTATTAACAGCAATGCTTTCATATTACTACATACTCGTTCAAATGAAACACCACACATTTTTTCACTTTTAACGAACAGGACTATGCTGCCTATCTAACAGTCCAAAGTTCAAAACCTGGAATGACCAAACCGCAGACAGCCGTGATCAGTGAACACTCTTCGGCTTTCTTCGGCGGGGAGAGGGTCGAATAGTGGAGACTCCCAGGGCAAAAACTATGCCCAATTACTATTCTGTTTCCTAGGAGTACCCGATAAGTCGGAGAATATCAATTCACTACACTGGTGGCGGAAGAATCTATCTGACTTGAAGGCACATTTTTCCCCCAAGCCAGAAGAGAAACCCCCTCTTCACTGCTAGTTTGGAATAAATTGAATGTAGAATTTAATAAAAGTGAAGAGAAAGAAGCTTTTCTTAAGAAACGGCTCTTTTCAGAGTTGAGATTTGAGTTATTTTATGAATGTTGTGTTGCTATAATTTGGAAAAAGCCTAAAGTTTTATTCTAGCCCAAACCATACTACTACTACTACCACCACCACTAAGTGAGGCTCTGCCTTAAGTATGCACACTGCTCATTCAAAACAGCACGTCAGAGTAAGGATCGAATAGCTGAAATACTATGATGATCCAGTGTGTTACGTACCAGCTGTATCAGAAAATGTATGAACCAGAGGAATGGCATGCTAAAGAAGAAAATGATCTAACTCCCCGGCTACTTCCCGCCAGTATTAAGTCAGGCTGTTATACTCGGTACGCAGCAGTAATCCCATCTATCGCAGTTGAGAGGCAGCACAGGAGACAAAGAACATCACAATAAACAATGGTCAATGTAATGTTATTGTTGATCAATGTTATGCACTTTCGATATTATAGGCCTTCACATTTCGCTTTCTTCCGACTCTGAAATACCACTCTTACCATAGTCGGTACGGTAAAACTGAATAAAAGATAAATGATCGGAAATTGTATTCTCTATAACTTTTTATATAGTACTTTTCGATAGGACCAATAGCATTGGTATTTAAAAATTACATTTTAGGCACCTTCCCCTAAACTACAATTATATCCAGGATGAATAAAATTGTTTATAGCTTAGACTATATTTTCTTATTCCCCAACTCTATATACCGATTTTCATTAAATTGCGTTAACCCATTTTCTCGTGGCTGGGTGTTGAAGTGGACTTTGCAAGAAAAATACAAATTCATGAATACCTCTGTTATTATAGCCGGTACGGTAAAAATGTATAAGACATAAATGATCGTAAATTTAATTCTCTATAACGTTGGTTATGTAGTATTTATCGATACAACTAGTAACAAATATTTGAGAATTACATTTAGGCCTTCCCCTAAACTACCATTTCACTCAGAGTAAATTAAATTGTTTATAGCTTAAATTGTAGTGGCTCATTCTCAGACTTTGCATACCAATTTTCAATGAAATAAGACCACTAATAACGTAAATATTTAAACATTAATTTTTACGCCTTCCCCTAAACTACCATTTCACTCGGTGTGAATAAAATTATTCATATGCTGGATTGTAGCGACGTATTTCTCGACTTTTCATGCCAAATTTTATGAAGATAGGACTATTAAAAACATAAATATTTGAAAATTAAATTTTAGGCCTTCCCCTAAACTACCATTTCTATCAGCGTGAATAAAATTACTTATGGCCTATATTGTAGCGACTGATTCCCCGACTTTGCATACCGATTTTCATTAAATTATCTATGGTTATTTTCTAGTGATGCGTGTACATACAGACAGACAGAGAGACAGAAATTACGGAAAAGTAAAAAGTACATTTCCTGGTTACTGTGGACATGACCGATACAGAAATACCATTCTTTTCAAATTTTGAGCAATGTACAGACAAAACTCTTATTTTATATAATATAGATGGCCAGCAGAAGAGCAAATGTAGGCAACCATTCAAACAGGAATGAGCACGAAGTACCTATATTGAATGGGCAATATCTGCGAGACTGTCGAGAGTTCAGAGAAAATGCTGGATACTCGTAGGATTGAATTCTCAAAATATCACATTATAAAACCAAATGATTATGATGATGATGATGATGATGATGACAATAATTTATTATTATTATTATTATTATTATTATTATTATTATTATTATTATTATTATTATTATTATTATTATTATTATTATTATTAAACTGATAAAATTCTGGTGAGACTTGACTAATGCTAGTTCAAGCATAATGAGACAGATTTCTTATTGAAAAGGGCCGATCACCTAGATGCTGTCCAACTCGTTGGCTGAAAGGTCAGCGTACTGGCCTTCGGTTCAGAAGGTCCCGGGTTCGATTCCCGGCCGGGTCGGGGATTTTAACCTTAATTGGTTAATTCCAACGGCACGGGGGCTGGGTGTAGACTATGTGTTGTCTTCATCATCATTTCATCCTCATCACGACGAGCAGGTCGCCTACGGGAGTCAAATAGAAAGACCTGCACCTGGCGAGACAAACCCGTCCTGGGATATCCCGGAACTAAAAGCCATACGACATTTCAATTCATACCTAGATGCTAGGCCCCTGTAAACAAGAAACATCATCATCATCAGCAGCAGCAGCAGCAGCATATTTCTGAAAGTGTTAATTCATAATGCACATGTTCAAAAACGTGCCCCTGCTGATCGATACGCTGATGCAAACGTCTTTCTATACTTTCGTGAATTCGCCTGTGATACTCTGGCGTCAAGGACGCACATACCTCAGTAATTATCTGATGTAAGCCCCCTATATTCAGGGGTTTTGTTCAGATCACATTAGTTTTAACAGGAACAACTCGTGTGGAGTTAAATTGGGAGATCTTCGTGCCAAGGTATGGGACAATCTCGCCCAATCCATCGTTCAGGTTACTTAATTAATATTATTTCTCACAGGTCGATAATAATAATAATAATGAGATGGTGCGCCATCCTGCTGGAACCAATGCTGCACTCTCAGTCGAAGTAGAACGTCTTCCAGAAAATTCTCCAAACTAATGTTGAAGGAATTTTATATAACTTCGTCCTCCAGTTCAAGGAGGAAAGAGGACAGGTCCGATGAACTGGTCGTCAAGAAAACACAACAAGCATTAAAGCTCCGGAGTCCTTTTTTATGCCCCGCTTGAACCAAATAAGGGTTTTAGGAGCCCAATAGTGAAGGCTTTGTCTGTTGACGATGGCGTTATTTGCGAAATAACACACATCGCTCCACAGAACGCGTTGAATGAAGTCAGGACCCCATCGAGTATTTGCATACCTCTTGTGCAGAAATCAGTTCTGCACAGAAAATGTGCAAAATATTATAGATTTCATGTAAAATAAATTATTATAACAATACGATGTTCCTATACTACCATGTGTTGTATTTTCCCCAAAATAACGAACATTCTGTACCATTTCCTCGTTCTCCCGTATAGGCCTTTTTCTTGATGGCCGGGCATGCAATGTTCCATCAGAAAATTATAGTAGTAGTAGTAGTAGTAGTAGTAGTAGTAGTAGTAGTATCACACTAATTGCCGTACTGATTTGTAACTTAGTCTTAGAATTATCTGTCCGTAGTATTATTTCATTTTAGAATTACTGTCTTACTTTTATGTTTACATTTTAAATTTTATTGTTTATAGTGGTTTAGTGTAAGAGAGGGCCGTGAGTCCTAACTTCGCCACAAATGTAAGTCAGGAATAAATAAATAAATAAATAAATAAATAAAAAAGAATAAATTTTAAAAATATATAAATAAACCACCTAATTAACGTACACTTAAAACGTGTTCTAAAGGTAACAGACGCAAAGGAAATCTCCCTTGATAAAGTCTGCGAGCTGCAGCAGCATTTTGCCTCGTTTCATCTATAGCAGAACAATATTAGTGTGTTGCCCCCATCCACTTCTTTAGAGACATCTAGCGACGATCTACGTTGAGCGTGTGGTATATCTACTGGGGATTATCAAGGTTATTTCATGTTCTGGGCTGATAGTGGGTCGCCTCGACCAATTTCCTTTAACTATTGGCAGGAAAAGAAATTAGAATGATAATAATAAAAATTATTATCTAATTAAACACGACTTCAACATTTGTAGTGATAGTAACCATGTCCAAAATTGGATTTGAGATTTGCATGTGTGTGTATGATGCACACTTTATGATTTTTGCTCACATTTTTGTTCTGTGGTATTGAAAAACACAGTTTAAGTCGGCGAACATTTTATTATAGGAATATGGGAACAATTTCGTAGCACTAAAGAAGGAGCATTTTGTAATGTATTGTGCGCTTGACTGAAGCAAGATGTTACAAGAATTAAACCTGCCCATGTCATGATATATGCTCATATTAACGATAGGAATCGCCCAAGACAGAGATAAAAGAGTTTAGTATTCTTGCTGCTAATCATTTTGGCTATTCGAGTTGAAATAATGTATGTGGATTCTGCCAGGGTTATGACTGAATTGGACCTTGTAAGTGACCTACTTGAATTCCAGCCACGAATTAATTAGGTTTCGTTACGTTGACAAGAGTGCTATACTTGGAATGTTGTTCGACTAAAATGCGTTTACTATGAATGTTTTTCTCTACCTACCCCACTTAAAAATAACCTGAGTAACAATAAGCGAGTACAATTTGATTAAAATAGTGAAAACAGCGTGCACCCTATTTGTTTTGTATGTTTGATTTGTATCTTGTTAATTTTTCCAGAACATCGTTGACTTTTGCGACTTTTTTTAGTTTGACGAGTCATATTTCTAGAACGACTATATTGGATAGTTGCTGTGAGTTGCTACCGTTGTGAATTTCCAGCTTTTCTTTATTTATTTCTGAAGTGGAGAAGACTGATTTGTTATCAAGTATTGCCTTAGCTGAAAATGTTGTTGAGAGAAATTAAGGCAAGATCGTACCATAATCGTTAGTAGAATTTTTACAACGTTGACCAATAATAATGTGATTAAAGAATAATGATAGTTAATGTAATTCAATTATATTTTGGGATACTTCAGCATGAATTTAGTTTATTTCTAATAGTGTTTCCCTAAGAACAGAATTTTCTATTTCATGATTACTGAGATTAAGACTTGATTTCTTAAAGACTGTTTATGAAGAGGTATGACTCAGTTGCCGAAGTATAGCATTTCAAATGAGTATCGTAACTTTATTTACACTGACTGACAGAGCAAATGCAACACCAAGAAGGAGTGGTCAGAACTTTATGCCAATTGCAGGGTAGACTGACGTCACTGAGGCATGCTCTTGATGTGAAATGCGCCGCTGTGCTGCGCACGTAGCGAACGATAAATGGGACACGGCGTTGGCGAATGGCCCACTTCGTACCGTGATTTCTCAGCCGACAGTCATTGTAGAACGTGTTGTCGTGTCCCACAGGACACGTGTATAGCTAAGAATGCCAGGCCGCCGTCAACGGAGGCATTTCCAGCAGACAGACGACTTTACGAGGGGTATGGTGATCGGGCTGAGAAGGGCAGGTTGGTCGCGTCGTCAAATCGCAGCCGATACCCATAGGGATGTGTCCACGGTGCAGCGCCTGTGGCGAAGATGGTTGGCGCAGGGACATGTGGCACGTGCGAGGGGTCCAGGCGCAGCCCGAGTGACGTCAGCACGCGAGGATCGGCTCATCCGCCGCCAAGCGGTGGCAGCCCCGCACGCCACGTCAACCGCCATTCTTCAGCATGTGCAAGACACCCTGGCTGTTCCAATATCGACCAGAACAATTTCCCGTCCCGTCGATTGGTTGAAGGAGGCCTGCACTCCCGGCGTCCGCTCAGAAGACTACCATTGACTCCACAGCATAGACGTGCACGCCTGGCATGGTGCCGGGCTAGAGCGACTTGGATGAGGGAATGGCGGAACGTCGTGTTCTCCGATGAGTCACGCTTCTGTTCTGTCAGTGATAGTCACCGCAGACGAGTGTGGCGTCGGCGTGGAGAAAGGTCAAATCCGGCAGTAACTGTGGAGCACCCTACCGCTAGACAACGCGGCATCATGGTTTGGGGCGCTGTTGCGTATGATTCCACGTCACCTCTAGTGCGTATTCAAGGCACGCTAAATGCCCACCGCTACGTGCAGCATGTGCTGCGGCCGGTGGCACTCCTGTACCTTCAGGGGCTGCCCAATGCTCTGTTTCAGCAGGATAATGCCCGCCCACACACTGCTCGCATCTCCCAACAGGCTCTACGAGGTGTACAGATGCTTCCGTGGCCAGCGTACTCTCCGGATCTCTCACCAATCGAACACGTGTGGGATTTCATTGGACGCCGTTTGCAAACTCTGCCCCAGCCTCGTACGGACGACCAACTGTGGCAAATGGTTGACAGAGAATGGAGAACCATCCCTCAGGACACCATCCGCACTCTTATTGACTCTGTACCTCGACGTGTTTCTGCGTGCATCGCCGCTCGCGGTGGTCCTACATCCTACTGAGTCGATGCCGTGCGCATTGTGTAACCTGCATATCGGTTTGAAATAAACATCAATTATTCTTCCGTGCCGACTCTGTTTTTTCCCCAACTTTCATCCCTTTCGAACCACTCCTCCTTGGTGTTGCATTTGCTCTGTCAGTCAGTGTATGATAGGAATCTCAAACTGCTGCAAACATAACGAAGGACTTACTAGAACTACTTGAATTGTGCCTTTTTGAGAACAATTAAGATCTAGATCGTATTTTTCCGGTTGTGATTTGTTCACCGATAATATTTTTTTAATATCACATTCTTTGCGGATCAAGTGTGTTTTGTCAATTCCAAATCTTATTACTTGGCAAAAAAATGTTTACCTATCCCTGTATTCAAGCATCAGACTCACGAACGGTCCTCCCCTGTGAATCCTTACGACTTTCGACTGCTATAAGGACGAAGTATTCCTAAAGGCACCAGTAACACCAGCCATGTCAACACAAACTGAAGATCTACTGAATATTGTACGTAGTAGATGTACACTACAAAAGATAAATGGAACAATCTGAGTATGTTCAAACATCTTCAAGTCTCGGCCATTAGAAGGACAATCGCGATTAATCCCAATATCAACTCGTTGCGCATTTTGATTCAGCAACTGTTCAATATTGTTTGCACGGGTCTACTCATTACTCATTGATATTGTTCCTTAAATATACAACAAAATTCGTGTTATTTTATGTTTCAATGGTTGTCAATATTTGATGCCTGCTGGCGCTGATGAGCCACCTGGTATGGAACTACTGAGTGTGTGCATTCTGGTGTTTTTGAATTTTCTGCTCTCAATGAACTGAGAAGTTGGAAGGCATTTAAGAGTATAGCGCGGCACGCTGTTTCCTGACCACATTATTTAATTTCCTTGGAAGCTTTATTACTGTGATAACCCTGACCGCCCTTCATTCCTGGAAGTGTGTAAGATACTCGCAATTTAACTCCATTAGTAAAATGAAAAGAAATCGAGAAGAAAAACTGATACCTCGGAATTTTTTTAGTATTTCAGAATATTTTAAATTTCATAAGTTATTCTGTCCATATAAATTATTTCGTTATTTGCATGGTTTCATTATGTATCGGTAATCATTTCTTTGTGTTATAGTTTAAACAAATAAATAAACAGCTGAGGGTTGGTGGAGAAAGCCACGCTTCCTCAGCAAGGCAAGCCTATGTATGCGTATGATGTATACGTTCGTGTTTCACCTAATCACCACCGTTCAGTGACTGCCTGAAAAAAAGATGAAAATATGTCGAATTGTGTCTGTAAGCACATCAATCGTTCTTCGTTCAGCAAACGGCATCGTATTCGTGAAGATGAAATGGTTTTCCGTAGTTAACCATTTTACATCAGGTAAATTCTGGCTGGAACTGTATATAAGGCCACGGCCGCTACCTTCCCATTCCTGGTTGCCGAAATCCTTCACCGTGTTAATGCGACGTTAAACCACCAGGCAAAAGAATTATTTCATTTTCGGTTTCGTGTTTCGGCCGGCATTATTGACAGACGCGTGGCCAAGGGGAATTAACTGGGGGTTAGAACATCGACCCACCCTCACAACCCCATGACAATTTTACAAAAGAAAATACATGGAAACTCGCAATAAACAAGTGAAAGTCGACTCAATGTGTTGACTCTTTTGAACATTCACGAAAACATAATCGTAAAACCATCAGATCTCTTGAATCTATTTTTTGAAGCCCCGAAAGTTGCATTCAAGATTGTAATTCGAACATAGCATTCGCTATAAAACTGTTCACATTGATCAATTGTACTCGTTCTGTATTTTAATGTAAGAATTTTCAGTGTACTATAATCTGAATATCAACACGACCACACACTCACAAGCATCTTCATTCTGCTCCATCAACACTTTGCAAATAACCGCCCCCGCCCCCGCCCCAATCGGTCGATCCTGGCTGGCTACGCTACTGAATCCTATAGTATCAAGCTCGTACATCTACGGTCGACTAACTAGGATAATATTAATTAAGTAAATAACTCTTTGAATACGACGATAATAATACAGATCACATGAGCTACAGACTTAAATTACTTCACAATGAATAACGCAAACTCGAAGTGTTCAGTACCGGTAGTGCGCATGAGTGCGTATGTGACCGCTTACAACCAATCAATAAAGGAATCAAATCTTAGATTTCTGGTCTATTGATAAATGTAGGTCCAAGGGCGGACTAGTTGTAGGGAACACGTCGAAGGCAGTGGTCGGCCGACCCCAGCTGTCTAAAATACAGGAATGATTCTATGTCGGTTTCTTTAAAAGTAGGTCGTTGTCTCCCGCTTTGTGGGTTGCCTACCTCACAGGCGCAACCCCAATTTTCAATTCAACCCTTGAACAACTTCCCTTACTCATGTTGTATTTCTTTTGAACCATTTCCTGGACATTGTTGATTTTCAGAATTCCTTACTTCGTATTTTCTCTTCTTCTTCTTCTTCTTAATCAGTTTACCCTCCAGGGTCGGTTTTTCTGGAGGACTCAGCGAGGAATCCCACCTCTACCGCCTCAAAGGCAGTGTCCTGGAACTTCAGACTCTGGGTCGAGGATATAACTGGAGAAGATGACCAGTACCTCGCCCAGGCAGTCTCACCTGCTATGCTGAACAGGGGCCTTGCGGGTGGATGGGAAGATTTGAAGGGATAGACAAGGATGAGGGAAGGAAGCGGCCGTGGCCTTAAGTTAGGTACCATCCCGGCATTTGCCTGGAGGAGAAGTGGGAAACTACGGAAAACCACTTCCAGGATGGCTGAGGTGGGAATCGAACCCCCCTCTACTCATTTGACCTCCCGAGGCTGAGTGGAGCCCATTCCAGCCCTCGTTCCACTTTTCAAATTTCGTGGCAGAGCCGGAAATCGAACCCGGGCCTCCGGGGTGGCAGCTAATCACACTAACCACTACACCACAGAAGCGGGCTCATATTTTCTCACACACCGTGTTTCAGATATTTGCTCCTAAGTTTCTAAAGCCATCTACTGTATTAAAGTATGAAGGCTTTCACGCCCGGTGTCAATACAATGAAAATCTTCCGGGCTATTATGCCGTGGTCCACTCCTCTCGCTTCTCCCAGACGTTTCGACTACTGCTGGCGACTGCCAGCGGGATACAGGAGAGCGTATCGACACGATGCCACAGAAGATGACTACCGAAGCAGTAGTCGAAACGTCTGGGAGAAGCGAGAGAAGTGGACCACGGCATAATAGCCCGGAAGATTTTTATTACATCTACTGTATGTCTCCTCCATGACACCTTCTACTCAGCTGTTCCTATTGGATGCTCTGACCCTTTCATTTCCTTGGTACTCTATTACTGAAATTTATATTCATTTAGTATTCAGTAAAATGCTCTGCCCTACCAGGATTCGAACTCCGGTGTTCATCATTCATACTTCAGCACCTTACCTCAAGGCCATACACCACTTCCATACGTTTTCATTGTGATACCGGCTAATTAATTTCTAAAGAGAAGGGAGCTAACATTATCTATTCCATGAATTTGATTTTGTAGACAGTGTAGGAAAGAGATACCGTAATTAATTTATCGGTCCGCCTCTGTGGTGTAGTGGTTAGTGTGATTAGCTACCACACCTTGAGGCCCGGGTTCGATTCCCAACTCTCCCAGGATGTTTCTGAAAAATGGTACTAAGGCTGGAACGGGCTCCACTCAGCCTCGGGAGGTCAACTGCGTAGACGTGGTTCGATTGTCTCCTCAACCATCCTCTAAATGGTTTTCTGTGATTTCCCACTTCTCGTAACTTAAGGAAATTGTCACTTCCTTCCCTCTTCCTTATCTATACCTTCCAATATTCCCATCCCGCCACAAGGCCTCTGTTGAGCAAAGTTGGTGAGGCCACTTGGGTCTTCCTCCCCCGTTGTATCTCCCAGATCCTTAGTCTCACGCTCCAGGACACTGCCCTTGAGACGGTAGAGGTGGGATTCCTCGCCAAGTCCAAGAGAAAAACCGACCCCGGAGGGTAAAAGGATTAAGAAAGAAATTAGGACTACTACTGATTTTATTACTATATTTAAAACAATGTTCTCTTATTTACATCACTTGCAGTATGTTTGATATAGTAGGCTATATACCAAACAAAACACGACAATTTTACCTGTAGAAACGGATTTTATTAAGTTTTGTTTATTGCACTTCATTACCCATGATTTCAAGGTGACTGGTCGACAGTGAAGTGTGGTCTCGCAGTAAACCACTGGAGTGCTAATTTAGAACACTTGGAGTTCGATTCCTGGTCGGGTCGACAATTTTACTGAATAAGAAATGAATATAACTTTGAATAATAGAGTACCAAGGAAATGAGAGGTGCAGAAATCAGTTGGATAGAACATCTGCGTAGAAGGTGTAACGGTGGAGACATGGACGGCTTCAGAAACTTAGAAACAAAATGGCAGATGAGAAAATATGAACTAAGGAATTGTGAAAAAAATACAATGTCCAGGAAATGGTTCAGAAGAAATACGATATGAGTAAGGTAGTGTGTTCAATCGTTGAACGGAAAATAGGGGAGGCGCCTGTGGGGTAGGCAACCCGTACAACATGCGTCAACGACCTACTTTTAAACAATCTGACATAGAGTCCTCCCTGTATTTTAGACGGCTGGGGTAATGAGTGCAGTTTCCCCTCTGGGGTCGGCCGACCACTGCCTTCGGCGTGTTCCCAACCACTAGCCCACCCTTGGCCCTCCATGTACGAAGTACATACTATATTGTTCTACACTTTATTTTTTCTATCCAAATGAAGTACATCACACATCAGTTATTACATCCACCTTCTAAACATAATCTCCTTGTAACTGTATCCACTTTTGCCATCGATGTGTCAGTCTCTCCAGACCTTTCTGAAACCCTGAAATAATTCTTTCGGTGTGCTGCGTACCCATACCTTGACAGCTGTGTCCAGTTATACAAAATCCGCAAAACGGCGACCACGCAGAAGTTTCTTCATGTTCCCGAGCAGGTGATAGTCATATTTCTTTGGCGGTGGACTGCCCCTATGCTTCCATTGCATCAATTGTTGTTTCTTCTGTGGCTCATGGTAATGGAGCCATGTCTCATCACCAGTCACAAGCCTAGCCATGAAGTCGGCTGTATCTTGATCATGGCGCTACAAAAGTTTTCTGCACACGACCACACGCCTCTGCTTTTCGTCTGCAGACAAGAGTCTAGGCACCCACGTGGATGACACCTTCCCCAACTGTAAGTGGTCGTGCACGATCCGCTGCAGGGTGTTCGGCTAATTCCGGTGGCTGCCTCCATTTCCGTAAATGTGATGCAATTGTTTCCTTGGATGGCCTGTTCGACCCGGGCAATGTTGGCTTGTGTTGACATTGTCACATTCCTTCCAGAACTGGTTCCCTTGTCCACCGATGCGCCCCCTGTTTTCCAACCTTCCACCCAGTTGTAAACTGTTTACTGTGACGGCGCATTTCTCCACAGACTGCCACCAAGCCCCGATGAATTTTTGCAGTAGTTACGCCTTCTTTCCATAGGAACCAAGTCGTATAGTGCTGTCCTTAGCGATTGCTTTCCATATTGTCCGCTCCTACGCTGATAGTGTCGTATGAAATGGTTATGACGAGTGCATTCGTTGGCTCCTGTGCGTGTGCTGCTACCAAACGGTGGAACAAGACGCTACTTATACGTCACCATCTTCAAAAGTGAAATGTGAACCATACCCGAACGTACAAAAAATAAAGTGTAAAAAATATAGTACGCCCCTCGTATCAACAGACCTGAAATCCAAGATTTGGTTCTGGTTACTGATTGGTTGTAAGCGATCACATGCTCCCGCATGAGCACTAGAGTATATTGGGAATTTCAATTGTTCTTTAGAACCATCACAGTCATTTCCATTTTCACTGATACCAACACATACGTCTTTTGTCGCTCGAAGACTACTTCATTACACTCCTTGTTTGAGTTCCTCTATGTTTTATGTTCATCCCGTAATTTTTCGTGCTGCCGATACTTCTTAGTGATGTCTATGTAAAGCAATAAAAGTATTCGTTTGTGAACGCAGAAATAATTCATAACCTGCTTATGTGTGTAGGTGTTAAAATATTGAATAAATGGTCGCAATGATTTTTGAGGTTTTAAATCTTATCCCAAACGACAGAATAACCCTATTATAACTGTAAGAATCATGGAAGCCTATATCAAATATGGAGTTTTCCGGATCTGGTGAAGTAAGAACACGTCCATGAGTTATTATCCTTAAAGGATTGGCCAAAATATGTTGATGTACATGTGAGGTAGTGGTCAGAAGTTAACCTCCAAAGAATCAAGGGTGATCCACAGTATTTGGCGTGTTCTCAACCTCAACACGCTTATCTACATATTTTATCCGCATTCCAGATCACTAGGATCTGATTATGGCTTCTTATTGGTAGACGTTAAATTATCACTCTTCCGCGTTATTAGGAAGTTGTTTCAGTACCATTCACAGAGAAATTATGAAATTATTATACTGTACATCCTCCCCACTCCCTCAATTCTTGCAACCTCTGCTCGATTCAGTGACCGGTGGCCATGGACAGAAGAGTGACGTGTTGCCTCCTGTACATCTTACACTCATCTCTACATTTCTATTCAGCTCCTTCACCCCTGAGGCGTCATTTCATTCCGGTATTCATCGCCTAATACGCACAGGGATCCTCTCTTCCAATGTTAAGTACACAGTTAAGAATACCACATTGTATTTGACTTATTTGTTACCCCACAATCCCGTAATTTCTCATCACATGCAAGGCCACCTTGTACTCTATGGTGTTAAAAGGAAAATTGTTCTTTTACCTTGCAATTTCTTTCCAGATATCCGTGTTTAAGCCTGGCATATTTATTTTCACGTGCGCATGCGCTAGTTTTATTCGGTATAAATTAAACTGAAATTGTTTTTCTGATAGGCCTACCTTGTTATTTCATTTTGCAGTTCCGCGTTTTCCATTCGTGTTTAAAAGTCTGCTGAGTTCATGTATTTGTGTTTCTTCTTTATTACAGCCGAAATTTAAAATAGTAATCATATTTTCGTTATGGTTTTTCTGACTGCCTATGTACCATCAACACCAGTGTGAGTATAACACTCTTTGTGGCCTGCCCTACACTTCAGTTGTGATATACCATCTACCCTCTATCATTCTGACCATATGTACTCCGGGATGAACTAAAATGAACAAACGCTTTAAAGAAGTCAATTTTTCGAATATAAATTATTATTTCAACTTTAATGTACCACGGCCCGAATTAACTTAAGCAAATATGTAGTGTACATAACACTAAACCCTTATGACAATGGATTTTTCCTATCAAAATCCTGCTGTTAAACGTAGAAAGAAGGCAGCACAGATCATAAAAATTAAATGAGAGGATTTGAATGTGAACGTAGCGGTTGTACTGCGAACTTTTACATAGGGCTAGACTTGATAACTATTAGGAGATATAAACTAAAGCATTTTTACTATACCAGATAAATATTTCTCCTTCTTGTTCTTTATCTGTTTATCCTCCAGGGTCGGTTTCTACCTCGGACTCAGCGAAGTATCCCACCTCTACCGCCTCAAGGGCAGTGTCCTGGAGCTTCAGACTCTGGGTCGTGGATACAACTGGGGAGGATGACCAGTACCTCACCCAGGCCACCTCACCTGCTATGCCGAACAGGGGCCTTGCGGGGGGATGGGAAGATTGGAAGGGATAGACTAGGAAGAGGGAAGGAAGCGGCCGTGGCCTTAAGTTAAGTACCATCCTGGCATTTGTCTGGAGAAGTGGGAAAACACGGAAAACCGATTGCAGGATGCCTGAGGTGGGAATCGAACCCACCTCTACTCAGATGATCTCCCGAGGCTGAGTGAACTCCGTTCCAGGACTGGTACCACTTTTTCAAATGTTGTGGCAGAGCTAGGAATCGAACCCGGGCCTCCGGGGGTGGCAGCTAATCACACTAACCACTACGCCACAGAGACGGGCCAAATAAATATTTCCTAGTTAAAACTTAAGGTGAACTTCTACAGTATCTTGCTCGTATATTAAATAATTAAGTAAATAACCTGAATACGACGATAATAATACAGATCATAATTATGAGCTACATATTTAAATTACTTCGCAATGAAACCGCGAAATCCAAGTGTACAGTAGAGCGTATGCGTGAGCATGTGATCGCTTACAACCAATCAGTAACCAGAACCAAATCTTGGATTTCTGGTCTGTTGATAAATGTAGGTCCAAGGGTAGGCTAGTGGTTGGGAACACATCGAAGGCAGCGGTCGGCCGACCCCAAAGGGGAAACTGCAACCATTACCTCAAAGACGCTACCCCCATTTTCAATTCAACCCTTGAACAACTTCCCTTGCTCATATCGTATTTCTTCTGAACCATTTCCTTGACATTGTCATGTTTCAGAATTTCTTAATTCATATTTTCACATCCACCATATTTCAGATATTTGCCTCTAAGTTTCTGATGCCATACATGTCGCCGCCAAGACACCTTCTATTCATGTTTTCCTATTGACTGCTCTGCAACTTTCACTTCGTTGGTACTCTATCACTGGAAGTTATATTCATTTGCTATTCAGTAAAAATTCTCCGTCCTACTGGGATTCGAAATCCAATGCTCAGCATCCATATTCCTGTGCGTTACCCCAGGACCATACATCACTGTCGGACATTATCATTGAAATATTGGGTAATGATGATCTAAAGAGAAATGAGAGATAAAGATCTATTCATGTAAGTACCATGAATTTGATTTAGTAGGCCCAATGTTGTCCGCCTCTGTGGTGTAGTGGTTAGTGTGATTAGCTGCCACCCCCAGAGGCCCGGGTTCGATTCCCGGCTCTGCCACGAAATTTGAAAAATGGTACGAGGGCTGAAACGATGTCCACTCAGCCTCGGGAGGTCAAATGAGTACAGGGGGGTTCGATTGCCTCCTCAGCCATCCTGGAAGTGATTTTCCGTGGTTTCCTACATCTCCAGGCAAATGCCGGGATGGCACTTAACTTAAGGCCACGGCCGCTTCCTTCCCTCTTCCTTGCCTATCGCTTCCAAACTTCCCATCCCCCCACAAGGCCCCTGTTCACCATAGCAGGTGAGGCCGCCTGGGCGAGGTACTGGTCATCCTCCAGTTGTATCCCCGACCCAGAGTCTGAAGCTCAAGGACACTGCCCTTGAGGCGGTAGAGGTGGGATCCCTCGCTGAGTCCGAGGGAAAAACCAACCCTGGAGGGTAAGCAGATTAAGAAGAAGAAGAAGGCGCAATGTTATATATATATATATTTTTTTTGCTAGTTGCTTTACGTCACACCGACACCGATAGGCCTTATGGCGACGATGGGACAGGGAAGGGCTAGGAGTGGGAAGGAAGCGGCCGTGTCCTTAATTAAGGTACAGCCCCAGCATTTGCCTGGTGTGAAAATGGGAAACCACGGAAAACCATTTTCAGGGCTGCCGACAGTGGGGTTCGAACCTACTATCTCCCGAATACTGGATACTGGCCGCACTTAAACGACTGCAGCTGCAATGTTATAAATGTACGTAATGGATGCAGTGCCTTAAATAAGAATTATTTATTTACTATTCATAAAAAATCTCCGCCATACTACGGATCGAACTCCAGCGTTCAGCATTCCGAATGCTGTACGTCAACCCGAGACCACACATCACTCTAAAATGCAGTCACTGTGATACTGGGTAAAGAAGTACAAAAGAGAAAGAAGCTAAAACAATTCATTCGCGCTGATAAGAGAATGTATAAGGGCGGCCTAGTTGTTGTGAACATGTCAAAGGCAACTGTCGTCCGACCCCAGCTATTTTAATATAGGGAGGACTCTACGCCGGTTTATCCAAAATACGTTGTTCACATATACTGTGCGGGTTGCCTACCTCACAGGCACACATTTCACTTTCAGTCCAACCCTTGAACGCATTTACTCTTTTTCTTCCAGTCTGCCTCTGTGGTGTAGTGGTTAGTGTAATTAGCTGTCACACCCGGAGTCCCGGGTTCGATTCCCAGCGCTACCAAGAAATTTGAAAAGTGGTACGAGAGCTGGAACGGGGTCCACTCAGCCTCGGGAGGTCAACTGAGTAGAAGTGGGTTCGATTCCCACTTCAGCCATCCTGAAAGTGGTTTTCTATGGTTTACCACTTCCCCTCCAGGCAAATGCCGGGATGGCACCTAACTTAAGGCCACGGCTGCTTCTTTCCCTCTTCCTTGTCTATCCCTTCCACTCTTCCCATCCTCCCGCAAGGCGCCTGTTCAGCATAGCAGGTGAGGCCGCCTGGGTGAGGTACTGGTAATCCTCCCCAGTTGTATCCCACGACCCACCCACCCCCCTCCGACCCAGCGTCTGAAGCTCCAGGACACCGCCCTTGTGGCGGTAGAAGTGGGATCCCTCGCTGAGTCCGAGGGTAAAACCGACCCTGCATCGTAAACCGATAAAGAAGAAGAGAAGTATTTCTTCCTAGCCACTGCCGGGACTTCCCGTCTTCAGACTAGTGTCTTTGTGTTCTCGCATCCATCATACTTCAAACACGCGCGTCCAAGTTTCTCCAGTCCTGCATATCGACGGTATATCTACTCAGCCCTCGCGGCTAGCTTCGTATTGGCTGCCCTGCTCCACTCATCTCCTTGACACTCCCTTACTAAAGGTTATATCCATTTAACATTCAGTATAATTTCTCAGCCAAACTAGGATTCGAACTCTAGCATTCAGTATCCGCACTCTATCGCGTTACCCGAAGACTATATATTACTGTAAAATAATGGCTTTGAGATCTTGGGTAATTAAATGAAAAAGAGAGTGGACCTAGTAAGAACCATTCACACAAGTAGGCCTACAACGAATTGCTTTAGTAGGAACAATACTGTAATAATACGTTGAACAATAAGATTGAATTATGTCCAATAGGGCAAAAATATTTTTGAAAACTCTAATTCGCATCCGCCTTATGGTGTAGTGTTTAGTGTGAATAGCTGCCACCTCCAGAGGCCCGAGTTCGATTCCCGGCTCTGCGGCGAAATTTGAAAAGTGGTACGAGGATTGGAACGGGTCCATTCAGCCTCAGGAGGTCAATTGAATAAAGGGAGGTTCAATTCCCACCTCAGCCATCCTCGAAGTGGTTTTTCGTGGTTTCCCACTTTTCCTCCAGGTAAATGCCGGGATGGTACCTAACTTAAGGTCACGGCTACTTCCTTCCCTCTCCATTGCCTGTCCCTTCCAGTCTTCTCCTCCCCCACCAAGGCCCTTGTTCAGCATAGCAGGTGAGGCCGCCTGGGTGAGGTACTGGTCCACCTTCCCAGTTTTATCCCCGACCCAAAGTCTCGCGCTCCAGAACACTGTTCTTGAGGCGGTAGAGTTGGGATACCTCTCTGAGTCCGAGGGATAAACCGACCCTGGAGAGTAAAAGATTAAGAAAGATTAAGAAAGATTAAGAAAGATTAAGAAAGGAAGAAATAATAATAATTACCGCCTCTGTTGTCGAGTGGTTAGTGTGATTAGGTGCTACCCACGTAGGCCCGGGTTCTATTCCCAGCTCTGCCACGAAATTTGAAAAGTGGTACGAGGGCTGGAACGGGGTCCACCCAGCCTCTGGAGGTCAGCCGAGTAGAGTGGGGTTCTATTCCCTCCTCAGCCATCCTCGAAGTGATTTTCCGTGGTTTCCCACTTCTCCTCCAAGGAAATGCCGGCCACGGCCGCTTCTTTCCCTCTTCCTTGTATATCGCTTCCCATCTTTCTATCCCCCTACAAGGCCCCTGTTCAGCATAGCAGTTGAGGCCGCAGTTGTATCCTCCGACCTGAAGTCTCACATTCCAGGAAACTGCCCTTGAGGCGGTATAGGTGGAATCCCTCGCTGAGTCCGAGGGAGAAACGAACCCTGAAGAGTAAACGGATTAAGAAAGAAAAAATGACGATCAACCCTGGAGGGTAAACGGATTAAGAAAGAAATAAATAAAGATGATGATGATGATGATAATAATAATAATTGTTACGGAGTTATCCGTGGTAGTTAGAGGTGAAAGAAGGTGCTGGGATGAATAGGTCTCAACCTACGAAATTAAAGTTAATTTAAAATTTAACAAGGTTATATTTTCTTTTTCAAAATCAAGAAATAACAAATATGACAGATACTCAGTAGCCTAGCAAAAAATCGAGAATTACAGAATTACAGTTATTACAGGATTTGGGCTCCGAGGGCCAGACACACAATTCTTGAGCATTAAGCCCCACTTCACTTATATACAAGGTTCAACACAGGGGCAGAAAACCCCAATCATGCCTAGGAGCACTTGCTCCCCTTTACACGGTAAAGCCTCCTCGAGGCACACAAAAACCAAATTTTAAGAAAGAGCAACTCGCTCTCAAAGTTCAAGCCCATCAAAGGCCACACCAAACTCCACATTCAAGCTGTCCTCCAAGTACAATAACACAGGGGTAAAAATACCCAACCTACTGAGGCCTATTAAGTAAAGAAACAGGTCAATGACATGGCCCCAAAATACCAATTTGAGAGGAGGCGTACTTGCACTCCTAATACACTTTATTAAAACCTAATTTGGCCCTAGGCCGCTTATGCAAGGGCTAATCCCATTCTACGGAGGTGACACGATAGGAAAACTTATTACATTACGAAACGAAGAAAAATGGTTGAGAAAACGTAGTCACCTCAAAAACAATATGACAGGGAGCTCGAGAGGGTTAGGCACTCTCTATCCCAATTTGTATTTTAAAGAGATAGAATTTATACCAAGAGTCTTTTACATTTTAGAGGAAAGTTACATGGTAAAAGGTATCGAACCTGCCCCGAGAGTTAAACTGCTGAGCTAGCAAGAAAAGAAGTTATTAAAAGGCCATTACCTTATTGAAGAACTGCTGCCCGACGAAAGAGGAGCTTCCCGCCCCCTGCTACATAATTTACACTATGATAGATGTTACTGAAGTGGCGCAGAGACCCGAAAATCAGCAGTTTATATACCCTCGTGGAACATTAGAGACCTTTCATGAATGATAACACCCGCCCACGAGCTTTTATTGGTTACCGAACACAGTTACAGAGTAGGTTGGGGAAGAAAGCCCCGATTGGTCGAAAATTAATTTAAGAAAATCGGGATTGGCTAATTTCAAAACTGGCGGAACGAACGGATTAACATTGCCAACTCAAACAATGACAGAAAGAAATTTAACAAAGAGCAAACTTATGACTACAAAATTTCTTCAAAGAAAAGTTCCTTCACTTCGCACTAGAGTGCACAATTGTAGTTCTTAAGAGGTGCCATCTAGAAGAGAATGTTCACACTTCTCACTACAGAGAAAACAAAAATAAATCGAAAAAGACACAGTTCAGAACTCTTCAAAATTTACAAGTAGGGGCATCTTCAGAGAAACTAGAGAATTAAAACTGTAGTTAAAGTTAAGGCTTCCTCCAGTAGAGGAGTTTCAACTGGCGCAATGTTTGAATTAGCGGAGCGGAGGTGTACCGCCCGGTACAATAATAATAATAATAATAATAATAATAATAATAATAATAATAATAATAATAATAATAATAATAATAATAATAATAATACCTCGGATTTTAAGCAAAAACCTATTTTGTTCCTTAAGAGATAACTTAAAATGAAGTTGTATTTACATGTTTCATGTATTTATAACGGTAGAAACGGTGGTCCTATAGTGCCTAGAAATGCCTAAATTGGCGTTAGAACCTATTTTGCCTATATTACTATAATTGCTATAGTTTATCCCTAAATCGATTTAAAAACTTTTAATTTAGTCGGAGAAACTTAAATATTTGCTGACTCGTTTTCTGAATCTTGAATAGTATTTTCTTGAAATTCTTTTCAGACAAAATGTGAAGCTGTAAACTAATTACCACTGCGCGGAAGTCCTTAAGAACATCCCGCTGTGAATACTCCCTTTGTCCCTTAGCCTGTGTGTCACGAGGTGGGGGATAGTGTCCACTGACCTGCTGGAAACGAAACTCTTCATTCCATTCTGTGAGAAACTTTCAGTGCGTCCGTTTGCTCATTGTGTGTATTATGTCGAAAGTGGCAGCTTCCAAGACATCCTTAATTAAATAGTGGTTGCAGGAGTTTCTCCATTTCACGTCGGATGGAAAAATTATATTCCGCGACGTTTGCATCAAAGAGGTAAGTAAAATTTGTTTTATATTTCACTCTGAAGTACGTGCTTTGGTGTGAGAATCGTACTTAATATGTAGGCGTTCTATCTTTCTGTTGTATTACGTTTTATACATTTTATACATCAATTCAGCGTACATACGCTAAACGAAGTATAACAGTAAATATGAATTGAGGATTGTAGCGCATCCCGATTCCTCGATTTTTTGTTTATAGAATCGTTAAAAACTTGCCATGTTTGTGTGGTACTGTAAGGTCTATTCATTTCGGAGAAAGGCAAATATTCAAACAGGTTTTAGAAGAGGAATGATAGTACAAACGTACTGAAAAATGAAAATATCATGCTGCCGTAGGAACCTCAAAATAAGATGTGGAAATTGTAGGAAAATTAGATATGCACTTTTATCAGTTGTAGCAAGTGTATGGACATATTATACATATTGTAAATATATACAGCAATGGTTTTTTGATAATCATACAGTAAATGTAGGGATAAAAAACACGGAATTCAGCCATGCGCGGGCATCAGTACCGGTAGTAACAAAAATGTTGGCCAACATAATCTAACCGAACAAAACAGGAAAAGAAATGAATTAAATTCACCTCTACTATGTTCGGCTCCTTGGTTGAATGGTCAGCATAGTCGCCTTCGTTTCAGAGGGCCCCAAGTTCGATTCCCGACCGGATCGGTGATTTAAAACTTAAATGGTTATTTCCCCTGGCTCAGAGACTGTGTGTTTGTACTGTACGAAACATTCCTGAAACTCACACACAATACTATCGTCCACTACAAAAGCACGTAGTTTCCTGTACACGGCGGATGCCGCCCACACTCCTTGGAGGGTCTGTCTTACAAAGGCTGGACCAGGATAAGAATAGTCACATGGTGTTATTACCTCTACTGCGTTGCTTAAAGGTCCAGGGTGCATGTCTACTGGAGGGATCGGGAAGCGCTACAAGGCCCTATGAATTCAAATAGTCTTCTGGCCTATATACTTGCATTGTTTACAAAATATTTGCGACTATTTATAGTTGTCGTTGTTTGTAGGTGTTCAGCGAAAGGTTATCGCATCTTAGTCAGCATGTCCAGGTGTTTAAACATCAGGAAAATCTGCAAAAAAAATCAAATCTTGAACAAATATTATTAAAAACCGAATCTCTAAATAAGGGAAGCAAAGACGAATTCCATGTGGGCTTATGCAGAGCTCTTGTGTCGGCAAATATTCCCTTCAACTCACTTGAAAATCCTTGCTTCAAAAGTTTTTTTACAAAAATATTGTCATCGGAACATTCCATCCAAATCAACTTTAAGAAAAAATCTACCTGGACACTCTTTACGAAGACACAGTCAGGCGGGTAAGGGAAGATATACGAGAGACATACATTTGGATCTCTGTCGATGATACTACTGACACTCTAGGTCGTTATATTGCCCAATTGATAGTCGGAAAATGAGATCCCGACACGCCGTGTTCGCCATATTTGACCTGCAGCAGACAGTTAACTAAAAACCAATCAAGAGACAGTTGCTCAGTTTGTAAATATGGGTCACAAGGTGCTTTTCCCTAATAGCATGGACAAAAATAAGGTGCTTCTTATATTTACTGATGCAGCCGCCTACATGATTCATGCTGTTAAGTTGCTGAAAGTATTTTACCCTGCTTTGATTCACGTCACTTGTCTTGCTCATGCTATGAATTGCGTGGCTGAGCAGATACGTGACGAATTTCCTCGAGTCAACAAGATGATCTCTTCCACTAAGAAAATTTTTGTAAAGGCTCCCACACGAATTCAGTTGTTCCGCAATAAATTACCTGATCTTCCACTGCCAGCAGAACCCATCCTTACGCGCTGGGGGACTTGGCTTCAGGCCATTGTGTACTACAGCGAACATTTTGATGCAATCAGAAATTTTGTTCTCGTCCTAAATGAAGATGCCATGTGCATCCCTTCGGCCAAAAATGTTCTAAAGGATGTAACTATTTCTCAAGAAATCGCCAACATCAGGTCCCATTAAGCTTTTTTGGTTCCTCTTATTTCTGCACTTGAGTCTTCCGGGAAACCTGTTTACGAAAAATTGGATTTGTTAGAAGAGGTGAAAGAAAAAGTCAGCTTATCTCCAGTCCCCGCTAGGGATAGAATTCGGGACAAGCTTAATAAAGTACTACAAAAGAACCCAGGACAGTCAACGCTTCGTGCTGTGACTGATGTTTTGATTGGCGAAACTAACGTTAAATGTGACATTTCCCCACGTCTTGTACCAAAACTCAAATACAACCCTGTAACCTCTGTTGACGATGAGCGAGCTTTCTCAGCCTACAAGCTAGTGTTGTCTGACATATCAGTTCTCTCTCACTCCTCAGTCATATAGATGAAGTTCGTTCGATAATATCAACCTTTAACATGCATATTATGTATATTACTGAAACCTGGTTGTCTGATAAAATTAGCTCTACCCTTGTGCGCCGTTCCCGCGTCTAGGCTGAGGCTCGAATACAATATCGTTTTCTTAGTAAATCAGACTTCTGGGCTATAGGTTCCGCATCGAGAGAAGATCATCGGGGTACTCTGTCAGCTAAACCTAACCCTCGTACCAGACGTCTCCTGTTCGATCTCTGGTTAGTTTCCGCATTACTTACTATAATCCTTAACTAACAATTACTTAAAACTAGACACTTAACCTAGGAAGGCATTGAAAGAATCATTAAGTTTTATATAATATTATTTATTAAAAATAAGGAAAAAGTCCTAGAAGGTGAATTAAATGCTTTGAATCTTATGTTGAAGAATAAATAATAAACAATTGACTTCATGTCTCATCCATTAAGCTTAAACTGTTGTCCAATTAGAGGCCTCCGACTAAATAAAATGAGTAAATATGTTTACAGTATATACAATCTTGATTGGGAGTTATGAAAATGTATCTGGCGTAAGTTCTTTGAGTTGAATAAGTCAAGAATACCATTAAAATCACATTATTATCTTTTCTTAAACGTTGCATGAAATGCTTCCTAAACACTTACTTGTTTTTACAAAAATGTTTCTAATCACAACACAGCGCGATAGATTGATTTGACCGAAGCTATTACTATTAGCCTTCAATTATGGAGAAAAGTTACCAGTGATATCGATTAATGTAGTTAAATAAGCTTCCTAGCTTTCCTTATCTGAATGAGAATATTGTGGTTAGGAAAAATCGTATAAATACAGGTTACGTTTGCGCTACTCTTCCTATCTGGAATTATATGATGATCCAATAGGTAGGTGTCAACACAGGAACGTTATATAGATCGTAACTAGTGCTTTATATAGCTTGTTGAAGAATTAACAGACATTTTAGAACTAATTATAACCTTTCTCCATCTCAAATTACGTAAATTGAACTACTATCGTCGCTAAAATAATCTACACTTTCATTTACGACGAAACAATAATCATCACCAACACTATTTATCATAACCTTCTACCATTCTTCATATATAAATTACTCATTTCACATTACACATCTCATGTTTCACTCCACATTGCAATAAATATATTAATTCATCTCAACTTAACGCTTGTTATTCTGCCATCATTAGCTATCCATCGGATTATTTCATTCTATTCTCAATCTATTTAAAAATTCCATAAAAGATCTCCATATATCTTCCTACGGCGTTATTACATCTTATATACGATCTCATTCCATCTCAGCTTAATAGTACATGTCCTGACCTAAGCCTAATAATCACCACGATGTCGCATTATATTCACATTGAAGCTAACAACCTCTTCTCATATAACAGTGACAGCAATGCGAACGGCAAATTAAATTATCACTGGGTAACCACTTCTTACAGTAATGGATTTGTTATTCATGGTAGATGATTACCTAATAACCTCTAACGTCATTGCTTTGGTTGTCTTTTCACGTAACAACACTTCTTTGGACAAAATAAAGATAGCATTTCGATTATCTTCACATCAAGAAAAACATGAAATATAGAATGGCACTTTCCAGAAACAAATATTCTTTACACTACTCACGTAAGGACTGACTGTAATGACTTATATTTCCTCCTGCTCCATCGTTGTTGGCACACGTCCCGCTGACTAGGACATGCTGTGCTTGGGTTCACGGCATCCTCTCATCCTTTCGGAAACATCTGGGACGGTCTTAGGTCATCGCTGGTCGTCATGGGCTGGATTTGTCAACTCGTGCCGCCATGGCCTAGGTAGCTCCTGCCTCTGCTTCTTTAGCACATGATGCCTTTGGTCTCTTGCGCAATTGGAACAGAAAAGTACATCAACATGGTCAATTTCGTCAACTTACGGACACAGCCTGCTATGATCTATTGCTAGTTGATGACTACCGCTTCTTAAAATGATCTCTTTATAATGTTTTAAAGTTTTTAAGATGTCTAGTAAGGCTTTACTCTGACTGTAATATGACGTTTTCTAGGTCTTGCGCGACCGTTATTTTTATTATCCAGCTCTCCAAGATTAAACTTTATCGTTTGATCCGTCGCCTTGCTGGGATGTTGTGACGTAGTAATGCAGAAGTTCTCCGGTCCGCCTGTACAATTTCATTCTACAGAGTTAAATAAATATTTTATCGCCGATGTCTCGCGATGTTCCCGTGGACGATTATTATTAATATTATTTATAGTATTAGTCTCCCTCAAAACTAGTCTTCTTCAAATTTATTCAAAGTAGCGTTCTTCTAATATGTCTCCAGTGAAATCGAATGTTATTTTTCAATAATAAAGTTTAACAATATTCTGACGTCTTTCTTTCTCACTGCCTTCTATATTTCAATCGCCTCCAGTGCCTGATGAAGACATCATTCTTTTAACATTTAGGAATACTTTGACGTTTTATTACTGACATTCTCACGGCTTAGACACCATTTTCATTCCAAATAAACTTCACTGCGAACAGTCACTGCGGTCCACGAAGAGGCTCGAAAATTGTACAAATATCCTGCTTCTTAAAATATCCTGCGAAAATACTGCGAAATATTTTGCATTATATATGGTTTCATTTCTCTTGCAGAATGTGGTATATGTAATTATTAATGTTTTAAACGAATGAAAGGGAACGAGAAATAACGAATATTGAATTTAAGATGGCTACAGCTTCAAACATAAACAATCTCGTTTCCGGTTGTCGTTGCGGTTTTTACTTTCACGACGGGAAGAGCAGTTTGGAGCAGTGTAGTTGTGTACTGGCGTTGTGTGACAACAGCTCTTTCACGGCTTTGAGTATAACGTAGGCAACGGTGATGGTGATAATCCAGATGATCAGGTAGTGTGGTTTAAGCTAGCCGTGGTAATCATGCCGAAATTTAAAGGTAAATGTGTACTAAATGCCGAATTGAAGTTTCTCTACCCGTTTATAGTAACAGATAAATCGAAAAGTGACGTTCGCTGCACCAAATGTTCAGCTTTGTTTTCAACAGCAAACGGCGGGATAAGCGAGATTGTACGACATTTGGATAGTAAGAAACACAAACTCGCTGACAATGCTGCTGCATCCAGCTCATTTCTCACTACTTTCTTTCGATGAGCAGAACTGGGGTCAGCTGAACAGAAATTGGCAGCTTCTGAAAGCAGTTTTGCGTTCCATACTGTTAAACATAACCAAACATTTCGCTCGGAAGAGTGCACGTCTAAACTGCTTCAGAAGTGTTTCAAACCAAAATATTCGTGTGCTAAGACAAAGTGTGAAGCTATTGACAGTAATGTGATTAGTCCATATGCGATACCTGAAGTGAAAAAGGACTTGGAAAATATGAACTATGCCTCGGTCTACATAGACTCTTCAAATCATAAATCAACCAAACTTTTCCCCCTTCTTGTTCGCTTTTTATTTACAACAAGGGGGTACAGGTAAAATTGTTAGATTTTGAAGAACAAGTAGAGGAAACTGCTGACATTATTTCGTCATTTGTCCTGAAAACGATAAATGATTTTCATATTGAAAGTAAAGTGGTTGGACTGTGTGCAGACAACACTAATGCTAACTTCCGTGGCTCATCTCGGAAAGGTTCTAAAAATGTTTATTCCATCGTGCAGAAGTCTCTTGGGAAATCGATTGTTGGTGTTGGTTGCAGTGCTCACATTGTCAACAGTGTAATACAAACTGCTGTGGACTGTCTTCCAGTTTGTGTTTTAAGTGTATTGCAGAAAATCTACTCATATTTTCACATTTACACTGTACGTGAGGCCTCCTTGATTGAGTTTTGTGATTTCGTCGAAACTGAGTATTCCAAAGTTTTGGTTTCAGTAGAAAAAGGGGGCTTTCCTTGTTGTCTTCCATTGAACGAGTACTGTATCAATCAATCAGTACTGATCTGCATTTAGGGCAGTCGCCCAGGTGGCAGATTCCCTATTTGTTGTTTTCCTAGCCTTTTCCTAAATGATTTCAAAGAAATTGGAAATTTATTGAACATCCCTCTTGGTAAGTTATTCCAATCCCTAACTCCCCTTCCTATAAATGAATATTTGCCCCAGTTTGTCCTCTTGAATTCAAACTTTATCTTCATATTGTGATCTTTCCTACTTTTATAAACGCCATTCAAACTTATTCGTCTACTAATGTCATTCCACGCCATCTCTCCGCTGACAGCCCGGAACATACCTCTTAGTCGAGCAGCTCTTCTTCTTTCTCTCAATTCTTCCCAACCCAAACATTGCAACATTTTTGTAACGCTACTCTTTTGTCGGAAATCACCCAGAACAAATCGAGCTGCTTTTCTTTGGATTTTTTCCAGTTCTTGAATCAGGTAATCCTGGTGAGGGTCCCATACACTGGAACCATACTCTAGTTGGGGTCTTACCAGAGACTTACATGCCCTCTCCTTTACATCCTTACTACAACCCCTAAACACCCTCATAACCATGTGCAGAGATCTGTACCCTTTATTTACAATCCCATTTATGTGATTACCCCAATGAAGATCTTTCCTTATATTAACACCTAGATACTTACAATGATCCCCAAAAGGAACTTTCACCCCATCAACGCAGTAATTAAAACTGAGAGGACTTTTCCTACTTGTAAAACTCACAACCTGACTTTTAACCCCGTTTATCAACATACCATTGCCTGCTGTCCATCTCACAACATTTTCGAGGTCACGTTGCAGTTGCTCACAATCTTGTAACTTATTTATCACTCTATAGAGAATAACATCATCCGCAAAAAGCCCTACCTCCGATTCCACTCCTTTACTCATATCATTTATATATATAAGAAAACATAAAGGTCCGATAATACTGCCTTGAGGAATTCCCCTCTTAATTATTACAGGGTCAGATAAAGCTTCACCTACTCTAATTCTCTGAGATCTATTTTCTAGAAATATAGCAACCCATTCAGTCACTCTTTTGTCTAGTCCAATTGCACTCATTTTTGCCAGTAGTCTCCCATGATCCACCCTATCAAATGCTTTAGACAGGTCAATCGCGATACAGTCCATTTGACCTCCTGAATCCAAGATATCTGCTATATCTTGCTGGAATCCTACAAGTTGAGCTTCAGTGGAATAACCTTTCCTAAAACCGAATTGCCTTCTATCGAACCAGTTATTAATTTCACAAACATGTCTAATATAGTCAGAAAGAATGCCTTCCCAAAGCTTACATACAATGCATGTCAAACTTACTGGCCTGTAATTTTCAGCTTTATGTCTATCACCCTTTCCTTTATACACAGGGGCAACTATAGCAACTCTCCATTCATCTGGTATAGTTGTATCCAGCCCTGAAATCATATTTTGAATCACAAAGCAGGTGTCCAGCTATAATCAAACAGTTCTTTGATGATCCCTTGTCCAAGGTGTGGTTGAATTTTGTGCATACTCAAGCAGCAATTTTTCACAGTGTTATTCATTTAATAGAGGGGCAACATGTTGTTATGTTGAATGCTTGTAAAGTAGTTGAGGATCTCAGGAAAATGCTCTCAAATAGGCTAGACTGTGTGTTTGTACCCTCAGTTGTTCAATCTAAACTAAAGAACCTTGAAAATGATGGCTTACTTAATGTTTCACATTTCAAGAAAAATGTTGAAACGTTATACTCCACTTAATTGGAATACTTAGACCAATGGACTTTTCATGATTTTCTGAACTCAGTGTGTTAATTTGGGCATATCTTAATTCTGTGTTCGAATGGAGTGATGTACAAAGGCCATTAGATTTTGTACTTAAGTACACTGAGAAAAACTTATGTGATACAACGCTTCATGAAATTGTTAATGTCAGGGAATATGTCACAGTTACTAAAGTAAATGAATGGAATTCGGCTCGTACACCAACTCATTTGAGGTGAGTGGAAATATTCACTAATTTTGAAGATAGGAATATTGGCTTCAGGAATATAGGTGATATTGTAGAATTTGTGTTAAGCTTGCCTGCTACAAATGTTCCTACAGAACGGGTATTTTTATTAATGAACAATCTTTGGACAAATGAAAAATCCAGGCTAAAGCCTGAAAATGTAAAACACATGGCAATCACTAGGTGGATTATAACTGCGTAGAAATGTATATGATATACTGCATGGAAACTTAAAGTTATTAAAGACAATTCATTCAAGTGAAAAGTACGAGAGCCTATCACAGTGACTTCACACTGCAACGTATTACTGTAACACTGTGTGTTTAATGTAAACAAATGTAATAGTTAATTTCTATTCGTCCTGGTAATAGCAAATTAGGTTAGTAGATTAATAAAATTTGATAATTTTTGTTATTGGGACACATTATTCCTTTTCTATAGCATCTAAAAATCAGAGTGTTTTTAAGTTTTATCATGCTGTAGTGAGTAATAATGTACGATTCGTTGCATACTTTTTACGCTTGGTATCGCTTAAAAGGAACGAGAAAATCGGCGATGAAGTTCGCTGCTGGATCATATTTACGATCAGGTCCTGCTTTTTGTCTCTTAATATCTGATCACCCTGCTTATATACATTTATATAAATGATATGAGATATGAGTAAAGAAGTGGAATCAGAGATAAGGATTTTTTGCGGATGATGATATTCTGTATAGAGTAATTAGATACAAGATTGTGAACAACTGCAAAATAACCTCGATAATGCTGTGAGATGGACAGCAGGGAATGGTATGATGATAAACGGGATTAAAAGTCAGGTCGTGAGTTTCACAAATAGGAAAAAAAACCTTTCTGTTTTAATTACTGCGTTGATGGGGTAAAAGTTAACACAAGGAAAGATATTCATTGGGGTAATCGCATAAATGGGATTGTAAATAAAGGGTACAGATCTCTGCGCATTGTTATGAGGGGTGTTTAGGGGTTGTAGTAAGGATGTAAAGGAGAGGGCATATCAGTCTGGTAAGACCCCAACTAGAGTATGGTTCCAGTGTATGGGACCCTCACCAGGATTACTTGATTCATGAACTGGAAAAAATCCAAAGAAAAGCAGCTCGATTTGTTCTGGGTGATTTCCGACAAAAGATTAGCATTACAAAAATATTGCAGAGTTTAGGCTGGGAAGACTTGAGAGAAAGAAGACGAGCTGCTCGAGTAAGTGGTATGTTCCGAGCTGTCAGCGGAGAGATGGCGTAGAATGTATACGAATAAGTTTGAGTGGTGTCTTTAAAAGTAGGAAAGATCACAATATGAAGATAAAGTTGGAATTCAAGAGGACAAAATGGGACAAATATTCGTTTATAGGAAGGGGACTTACCAAGGGAGATGTTCAATAAATTTCCAATTTCTTTGAAATCATTTAAGAAAAGGCTAGGAAACAACATATAGGGATCTGCCACCTGGGCAACTGCCCTAAATGCAGATCAGGATTGATTGATTGATTGATTGATTGATTGATTGATTGATTGATTGATTGATTGATTGATTGATTGATTGATTGATTGATTGATTGATTGATTGATTGATTGATTGATTGATTGATTGATTGATTGATTGATTGATTGATTGATTGATTGATTGATTGATTGATTGATTGATTGATTGATTGATTGATTGATTGATTGATTGATTGATTGATTGATTGATTGATTGATTGATTGATTGATTGATTGATTGATTGATTGATTGATTGATTGATTGATTGATTGATTGATTGATTGATTGATTGATTGATTGATTGATTGATTGATTGATTGATTGATTGATTGATCCTCTTAAAACACAAAGTATTATCATAGGAAACTCTAAATTATTACATGTAATAAGCAATATCAATCCTCCTCTAATCATAATCAACGACATTGCTGTACCGTACCTTAAAAATGTAACCAATCTTGCTTTCCCCATCAATGAGAATCTGACCTGGAATGAACACGTAACAAATGTATGTAGCAAGGTTCATGCAGCTCTATATCCCCTGCAACGTCACAAGAATTACTTTCCTCAAAATCTTACAATTAATCCAAGTACTACTATTCCCAAATTTAGATTACTGTGATACGGTAAGAGTCAATCTGAATGTTGAACGAGCTTTGAGACTTCAAGGAGTACAAAACTCATATATACGATATGCCTTCCAACTGCGACATGACTCTCATGTTACGCCATATTTAAAAACATTGGGATGGCTACGCATATATAAACGAAGAAATTTTCACCTAATGACACTTGTTTACCAAGTGCTCTCGACGAACACTCCTACTTACCTATATTCTAATTTTCGTTTCCTTTCCTCATTTCATGAAATTAGTAGCCGTTCTGGTTCCCTACTTGAAATTCCACTAAATCGAACGAATTCCTACTATCATTCCTTTTTAGTTACTGCTTCGAGACTCTGGAATACATTCCCAAAAAAAATCAAAATACTTTAGACAAAAAATAGAAACGCTTAAGCACTCTAAACTCAATAGTAATTCGAAAAAAGGAAAACATGTTCATAGGACGTACACAGACAAAGTTTTTCATACACCCATAAAAAATTTAACAGATACAAATTTCAGTGATACCGAACTCAATATCTTACAGAAAGGTCCGAAACACAACTGGCCTAACTCCTCAAAATTGTCGAAGACAATCACAACGACTGCTGAAGTTGAACAAGCTTTATTCAAGTTACATTTAGACAAACAGGAAAAAACTGTCCGACTTTCTGGCTGAATGGTCAGCATAGAGGCCTTCCTTTCAGAGGATCCCGGGTTGGATTCTCGGCAGGGTCGGGGATTTTAATCCCGTGTGATTCTACCGGCTCGGGGACTGGATTGTTGTATTTGTCCCAATACTTTCCTCTTCATATTCAGACAACACATCACACTACCAACCACCACAGAAACACGCAATAATGAGTATATCCCTCCACATAGGGTAGGCGTCAGTAAGGGCGTCCGACCGTCAAACAGGACCAAATCCACATGTGCGGCACAGTTCGCACCCACGATCCCCATACGTGTGGGAAAATCTGTAGAAGAAGAAGAAAGAGGATGAACTCAGATCTGAAGACAGGAAAAACTACCCAATCTGATCAACGAATAAAACTCTAGAGTGCCTTCACTCCCCCAACAACACTTCAAAACGATCTTAAACTTAAATTCAGAGATAATAATCGAATAATCACGAAAGCCGAAAAAGGAAACACCACTGTAAAAATTCATTAAAAACTCTATTGAAAAACAGGACTTAATCAATAAAATTCAAAAGAATCGCAAACATGTGTTTAAAAATAATATTTTATATTAAACGAACAGGAAAAGATAAAGGTCATGAATATCAATCATAGAATCCCTTAAACTTGAGCACTACGCAAAATTTCATAAAGACTGAAATCCCTATTATACTGAATGTTAAATTTAAAAATAGCCCTACTTACAAGATTTAGAGATTCACTGCTATTTAAAAACGACTATACTTTTTCTAGCCGGCCCCGTGGTGTTGGGGTAGCGTGCCTGCCTCTTACCCGGAGGCCCCAGGTTCGATTCCCGGCCAGGTCAGGGATTTTTACCTGGATCTGAGGGCTGGTTCGAGGTCCACTCAGCCTACGTGATTAGAATTGAGGAGCTATCTGACGGTGAGATAGTGGCCCCTGTCTTGAAAGCCAAGAATAACGCCCGAGAGGATTCGCCGTCCTGACCACACGACACCTCGTAATCTGCAGACCTCCGGGTTGAGCAGTGGTCGCTTGGTAGGCCAAGGCCCTCCAAGGGCTGTAGAGCCATGGGGTTTGGTTTGGTTTGGTATACTTTTTTAACAAATTTCCCATTAAAACTTCTGTAAATGTTTGCAACATTTCCAAAATTCTTAAATTTCAACCACATCATACTGTATACTCATTTGACATAACTAACATGTAATCAGTCCTGCCCCGAGTTGTAGGGGGCAATGCGTCCGCCTGTTACCCGGTGGCCCCGGGTTCGATTCCAGGCAGAGTCAGGTTTTTTAATTGTAATGATTAATATCCCTGGCCTGGACACTGGATGTTTGTGACGTCCTTAATCTTCTTTTCCTCACACACAACATTCCACACTACCGCCATTCCAATTACACGCAGGTTCATACAATATGGTGCCAGTAGGGGCAAAACATCCACATGGGTCGATGCCCCGAACAAATAGCATTTTTCTTTAAAAATTCATGTAATCAAATGTCCCTGAAAGAGAGACCATTAATATTGTTAAAGACAAAATAAACAAATTAAGCAGACAGGAAATTGATGAATTTATGATCATTTTGAAATTTGTTTTATCCAATAATAGTTTTCCTTTTAATAATACCATACACCAACATGAAGGCCTCGCTATGGGTGTTCCAGCATCAGATATTCTAGGCGAATTTCACATCAACAACTTGGAAAAGCTTAAGAAAATATTAAAGGAATATTCTTTTTGGGGGCGGGGTTAGGGTATGTCGATGACATTTCTGTGATAATCGATCAACAAGTTTGCAGTAGTGATTCAATTTTGTACCCCTTCATAAAATTTGCATTAGGATTCAAAGTCAACAATTAATTACTTTTTTAAAATCTTACAATAACTCGAAATAACAACAAACATTATTTTAACACTTCGCAAACAATTAACACTATAAAACAATATTCCCTCCATCCTGGATTCCAAAAAGCGAGCAACTCTCTTTAGTCTGATCTATTGAGCTTTCAGTATTCTTCAATTGGCAATTGGAATTTTAAAAGTAGATAAACGCAATTCATTCAATAGCTGCCAGCAATGGTTTAAAAAGGAATTTCTGTACACTGGCGAAAAAAATATCCAAACAACATGAAACAAGGAATGTAGAATGTGGAATTTTTCATTATATTTGTCGACGCAACATTTAATTAAAGGTACAAGACTACAGGTTAATATCAACGTGAGAAAAGCCATCGTAAATGTGCCATGGTGGTCCATTAATAACCGGTGTAATCGCCTGAATGTTGAATGTACAGGTGCCGGATGTCTGCTTGTGGGATGGAGTTCCATGCCTGTTGCACTTGGTCGGTCAACACAGGGACAGTTAATCCAGTTGCGGATGACACTGGAATTGTCGTCCAATGATATCCCATACGTGCTCGATTGGGGACAGATCGGGGGATTGAGCAGCCCAAGGCAACATGTTGACACTCTGTAGAGCACGTTGGGTTACAACAGCGGCATGGGGGCATGCATTATCCTGCTGAAAAACACCCCCGGGGATGCTGTTAATGAATGACAGCACAACAGGTTGAATCACCAGTCGTAGCCCTACACATCTGCAGTCAGGGTGCGTGGGATAACCACGAGAGCTCTCCTGCTCCCCAGACCAGAACTCCCGGTGTAGGTCCAGTGTGTCGACGCGGCAAACAGGTGGAATGCAGGCGCACACCTGGCCTCTTTCTAAACAACACACGGCCATCACTGGCACTAAGGCAGGACCGGCTTTCATCGGAAAACACAACGGACCTTCACTCCATCCTCCAATGAGCTCTCGCTTGACACCACTGTGGTCGGGGGCGGCGGTGGTTTGGAGTAAGTGTAATGCTCGCCGCAGGACGTCTGGCTTGGAGCTGTTCTTCAAGTAACCGATTTCGAACAATTCGTTGCGTCACCGTGGTGCCAACTGCCACTCGAATTGCTGCTGCAGACTCAGTCCGCTACGCCACAGCCATACGCCGAATATGGCGGTCCTCGCTTTCTGTGGTGCCACGGGGACGTCCGGAGCCCGGTCTTCTTGCGAGCGTACCTTCTCGCGACCACAGCTGCCAGCACGCATGCACAGTCGTTCTGCAATAGCGCGGAAGGAAAATCCGCCTTCACGTAGCCCTATTATACGGCCTCGTTCAACCGCAGTGAGCTGCTGATACTGGCCTCTTCGTCGGAAAGGCATACTTGACCCAATCACAGACATTCTTTCCAATCTCACAGGTAACTAACGCTCTCGCACAGTACAGCATGTATTTAAAGCAAACCTGATATGCAACGTCACGGGACCGCTACTAGCTAATGCGATTAGCGGGAAATTTGAATCAACGTCACTTTCAGATGTATAAACAAACTTACCAACGTTCGTTAATCTAGTACAACCCCTTTTTGGTGTTTGAGTTTTCCGCCAGTGTATAAATGAAAACTTTTCATCTAACATATTCAAAATAAAAATCACAATATAGCATTTAAAACTACGAATACCAATTCCGCTTTATTTCAGAACACACACAGTATTAATATTAACACAAAATTTTAATTCCATTGTCCACAAGGTAAAATGCACACATTGTGAAGCTAGCTACATTGACCACACAGGAAGAAGTTCACCACCCGTTACATTAATGCTAAAAACACAAATACTCAGCTATGAGTATTAGTATGTCAGACTGTAATATTGCTCTTTTTCTTCAGCAGACCGAAGCAAGAGGTCGTTTGGCCTCATGATTGCACTGGAGCCATCACCCCAAGCAGTCTTAATTATGGGGTGACTCTTTGGCGGGTTGTTTAAAAGCAGGTCATTGACTCCTACTATGCAGGTTGTCGATTTCACAGGCGACACTCTCAATTTCACCCTATTCTGGAAACCCCTCCCTCACTGCGCACTCTGCAATTTTCCCAACACGCCTGACCTTCCTTCATGTTCAATTCTTATCTCTTGTACCCTCATACCTCAGACATATTCACCCAACTCTCTCGTTACACCATCCAAATTTATTTTACGCATAATTAAAGGCACTCTCTCAAAGATACGAAAACATCCACATGGATCAGAGAAACAATCCAATTGGCAATTAAATAACAACTAACATTATTTTTGTCGCAATTGCAAAAATACAGTAGTTTTCTCAGTGAATAGTACCATCACAACATACACATGCGCTTCCCCTACCCCCTCCATTTATCTCCCACACTCCCCTCGACCCTCCTCCCTCCCCATTCCCAGCAAATACTTGCTGCTCGCCGCAGCATAATGGCTGTTTCTAGTCCTACACAAGCCTGCCAGCAAGCCGAGTGATGGGAATATTGAATGTTTTAAACCAGGGCATCTCAGGGCGCATGCACCTGGTGCATGCACTGTGCACGGTGCAAAAGACGACTTCGCTTGGTTGACCAGAGTGCAGACCCCCACTCCTCGATTTGAAGCAATAGAGCTGTCTCTCTCTTTCCCCACGCCTGTCTCCCTCACTCCCCTTGTCTCCCTCTTCCTCACTTGCTTCGTAGCGCTCAAAATCCGAGCCGAGTTGAGCCGAGCTTAGCCGAGTAGCCCAGAGACGAAGCATTGGCCCGAGCCGAGCCGAGAGGGACCGATGCACTGTGTACAGGAACTCTGCGCCGCAGTTTGCACGCGTGAGATTTTGGGCGTTTGAGAGGCCCTGTTTTAAGCTATCGGTAGACTGCCAATTGTGAAGCGTGACTGTAGAATGTTCTCGAAAGTCTTCATTCGGTTTGAAATTGGTTAGGAAGTAGTAAAATGCGTTTTGTACTGCGATGCACGACTGCTGGTAACTAGTAATAAGTCATTTGCTAGTAACTACAAAGATCGAACCGAATATTGAAATGTGGATTGTTGTAGTATACTACCGATTTTTATAGCATGCTTTTTTTTATTTTTATTTTTTTTGGCAGTGATATAAGCGGGAATATAGAGACTAAGTAACAAACATTTAAGCAATGTCAGAGTGAAGTGATTGGAAAATGAAATACGTTGGTCTATAAAATAAGATAAAAATTCCCGATTAAAGTAATTGTGGTCATTATGTTTCATTTTAAATAAAATGCATTTTTGTGTCCCTAACCACAGGTTAATGAATGTATGATCCTCTATTCATAAAAAACATTAGGTAATTTCAGATGAAGGTTAGATTTACACCTTATTGTAATGACACCCCGTATTAAAATAATGTGAATACAGCAAACTAAACTAAATGAAAAACCAACATATATTCCTAGGACCAAGTAATACTGCATATATTAATTTAAAAATCATTCAATTAAGTTAAGATTAATGTTCAATCATTAGAGGTTCATGCTCAGTATATGGAAAATATTTATAACAACTATAACATGATTATTGATAACGTGCACAATAATAAAATTTAATTTATCATTATACAAATATGAGACAGAGTCTGCGAGGGGCAAATATATCCGAACGTATTATTCGCTTTATTAGTTTATGTTTACATCTTAGAGGAGGCCGATTTCAGCGCCGACAATTGGAAACAATTGGAATTTTCAATACGAATGAAAAACCGAATGTAAGCGGAAATAATCGATTGCAACGGTAGTTGACGACTAACGAATAATTCTGTATTTTTCATTCGATAGTCCCTTCACTAAGCAAGCCAGTTACCAAGAGAGTCCAGCGGGGGAGAGAGTACTCAAGTATATAGTTTTTTTACATTACTTTAATTTTCTATTGGAAATTGACGCAAGCCTCCTTTTCTTATTTTAGGACATTTTTAAATATACGCATCAATCAGTGGCGTACGCTAGGATCAAGACGTGGGCTACCACTAGACTTAGATTAAATCCCCACTCTCTTGTCGGCAGTTGGTTTAGTGAATGTCAAGTCTTAGCGGTTTAAGCCACCGGAGTAGCTTGCTGTGTTGTCAGGTTGTTTCACAAGCTACTGCCCTGGCCTCTGCCACTGCCAATACTCAACGCCTGATCAGTGGAGATGGTAGTCTAGTGTTCAGCAAATTAAAGCCCGGCTTTGAGGCTAAATGGATAGAATGCTTGTCTTTGGTCCGATGGCCCCGCTTCAATTCTTGGGATCATGATCCTCGTACTCTTAATTCCCCTGACTTGGGGATTGGGTATTTATGACGTCTTCGCCATTCATTTCATCCTCATTGACTCGCCACCAAGCCTAGGTGAGCCGATGGGAGAGAAACCCAGCGACTGGGCTGCAATATCAGTTTCCGATCCCTTGCACTCAGAATACGAGGAACTTATTTTCTCATTGCTTTCAAAGTCTTCACCCACCGTAGAGGTACTGAAACATGTTCCTGAGTCGCTGACTAACTTTACAAACATATTAATCTGCATTTAACTTAAAAAATCTGAATATCTGCTTTCAAAATGGAAATTATGAAAATTAATATTCATTAAATAAAATACACACTCGTCGAACCTTGTACTCACACTTACTTGTTACCTGCTTACTTACACATACGTTATTTGAAGGGCGCCAGCTGTCACTCAGTACAGCAATAATAGAATGAGACTCTTGACCATCTCTAGGGTGTGGGGTAATAAGCTTACTTTTGACAACATACCATATAAGTTCTGGGAAAAGGAGATTGGCGTTCGGTTTCCCCATTAATTTTGAGGTTAAGATATTTTACTGTAAATGAAATAAAACTATGAATTCGTTTGATAGAACAATATATATTCTTTAAATAATATATCAAAAAATAGTGAGTCTTGTTGCGATAAAACAGATGAGAATATGAAATTATGACATTGCAACAGAAAGAAACTAGGCATGAATTTGAATTCTACTTGACCGGACATTTAACAATTTATACGAAATATTTCCCTCACTGATTCACTTGACTGTACCTTTAACACTTTGAGTGTAATTACGACGTAATCCATTGCTCTGGTGTTTACTGTAGATGTGTCACGCCTAACGTGGTGATACATCCTTGAGACTGCTTCTTCTCCATATCATCTGACTTCTTTGTAAGTCAATATGGTATGACCTCTTGGTAGGTCCAGGGTTGCCCTCTCTGACTCCTTGGTAAGCCTTGAGTCCGCGTCTTCCACTAAGTGACGGACCAACCATTTGGTCTCACTCTCTCAATGACCAATAATGGCTCACTGAGTCTTCACCATCTCTCGTTCACACTGGTTGGCTGACCACTTAAGGCCTCTTGATCTAGTAGACTACTTCACTGTACTGCATCCGTATAAGTAATGACTGACGCTACAATATGGAGCTACCTTATATAGACGTTGGTTGACACAGCTACGTAATCTCCAGAAATAACAATGACATACTCCCACCTACGCGACAGATATTACGCACAGTGGTGAAATAGCCCCGCGGCGATCGACTTCGTGCGCGCATATCTAAATAAATACAATGACATAGCCATGGAGTGGCGATGACTTGGCAGAATCGCCAGTGGTGTCGCAATATAACAACGTCACTTCCAATCTCTGATATATACAACAATTCTCACTGTACAGGTATTGAGTGTTATACTACACATACGTATATATGTATACATCTAAGTGCAATCTTGCAAGCAACAGGCAATTGCAAAATTGAATAAAACGGATAATTACAATAATAGTACAATATCACAGATAACATAATCATAATACTGACATAATAATAATAATAATAATAATAATAATAATAATAATAATAAAATACAGATAAAATCATACAATAATAAAAATACAGATATCATCTTGTAACGGGATTTGAACCGTTACAATTCGCCTCCCTCATAAATAAATCGAAGAACAAAGAATCGATTGATTTATGAACAAAATTATATATATAACACTGACACAGATAAACACTTTAAATGAGTATACAACAATAATTTTCTTTTTCAGCATCCATACATTTTATAATACATCACATATATGAGAATTCTTCTCGCACATTGTTATCGCAGATAACTGTCCAGTGTCCCATTCTCATACAATTCACAAGAGCATAGCCCTTAATTTAACACACACAAATAATTTCAATCAATATACAACATTCTTCTCCTTTTTTTTAACATATCAAAATATTTTGTGAAAATTCATTTATATGAGAACTTTTCTTGCATATTGTTATCGCAGATAACTGTCCAATGTCCTGTTCTCCGTTTTTTGTCACACAGTACATGACAATGTAGCACTTATTCTTCCAATACACCAATACGACACTTGGTTCACACGCATATCGCAGATGTTAGTTTTATTTTGCCAGTTTCTCACAAAATTTAATCATCTTACTCTTATCTCAACAAATCTCACGTGAAATACTTCTTTACATATACGTATAATACTATAAATACCGACAATATCCCCTTCCTGATCTTTTAAAGAATATGCACACTTCCCGATACGGTTCACAATTGTGAAATACCCCTGATACAAAATAATAACTTCAACATATTTCCCGCCTCTGCAGATGATGAAATGGAACTCTGAGTAGCACTCTGTCACTCAAACTGAATCAATTTTGACCTTATTAACTTATATATCTCAAGAAATCACATCCTTCTTGACAACAATAATTAAAGGTTCAATACTATGGCTACAAGATGGTTCAATTATTCCGTAATCCAGCATAATGTTTATTTGTTCTTAGACTTCACTAGCATTTTTAAGCTGAATGGGGTACTTACCTCCCACAAACGATGAATGGTCATGTACTACAAATTTATGTTCATATACGTGTTCTTCCTCACTTACCACTAAATACCTCTCGATGCTTACCTAACATCGAACACAATTACTCCTCCGGTAATACACTCAAATTACCTCACGTCACTGCCTCATACCGACTATCCCTCGGATACAGGTCGTACAGGCACGTAACACACCCAACAAAACATTTCCTCTCACTAGGAACAACTTCACTTACCTCTCATATATTTCAAAGAACACACGTCACCAACACACTTACCTCAGACCATCATAATTAACACGTACTTCTTTGCTAGATTACTCCCAGATCAAACACACACTACCTAAATTAAAGTCTACTCTACTTCCATGATTTGCAACCAAGTGAGCTCCTAAAACAACTGAATACACAAGTTCTGGTACAACACATAGATGAAACTTACAATTATCTTCTATCGTGATAGGTACCGCTATCATTATTTACTCACTTTGACTCACCCAACGGCTGTTATAAGATCTGATAGTACCTTCACTTACCTTCTTCATATCACAATTTCCATCATCGGAGTTATTCCCTCACTACTTACATCACATTCTCGGCATTACAAGTACTTACATCACTTACCAGAACACTTCTTACGTCTAACTTACTGCTACCATTAATTACTGCATGATCTACGACTACGGCACTACTTAAATATCTCACTTAACATTACTTAGGTCACACTCACACTATACTTAAATCTACTTTCACTACATAACTACTGATACTAAATACCTGTTCATCTACTATCTTCAGCCTGTCCACATAACTTACCCGATTCCCTGTGAATCTGAAATACTCTGGCTCGATAACGACACCTGGATAACATTCATATTAAGACTATCATAGTCTCTCTGATAACTCAAACCCGTACGCCTCCCATCTTCCGATTCTCTCTGATTACTCCTCTGACCTTCTCTCTCATAACTCAAATACATACGCCTCCCATCTTCAGATTCTCTCTGATTACTCTTCTGACCTTCTCTCTCATAACTCAAATACATACGCCTCCCATCTTCCGATTCTCTCTGATTACTCTTCCGATCCTCTCTCTCATAACTCAAATACATACGCCTCCCATCTCCCGATTCTCTCTGATTACTCTTCCGACCACTATCACCTTCGACACAACTATTAATCCTCTGCGGATCATGATTACTCCTTCTCTGATACACGGCTAACATTTTCCTCCGTCTCTCTACTATACTAGTTTCTCCAGACATCATGCGCTCTCTCTTGCGCGCGCGTAAACATTCTTCCCAAAGCCTGTCAATGAGCACTTTAATCTCTCCTAAATTAGACATATTATTCCAGTATACTCGAAACCATATTCTACTTTCACCGACAAAAACATTCGACAAGATTTCCACCACGTATTCCCATTCATTAATATTATTCCTCGACTTACTTGCAAATCTTTTCTCAACTACTTTTACAAATTCTGTAGTACTGAACTGTTTTCCAGAAAACCCAGTTAAATCACGATCCCTACTGAACAAACCACTCGCCACTATCATTTCTCCCCCCGTCTCACCTCTACCTTCCTGCCGTATCACTTCCTGGCAGTTTACAACTTCTTCTTCTTCTTCTTCTTCTTCTTCTTCCGCTGCTCTCTCAGAATTCTCTTCCACTATTCTCACTTCTTCCTTCAATTCTTCCTCTCTTTCTCTTACCTGCTGTGATAGCGTTTCCTGTTCGTTCCGCAGTTCAGTGACCTCCACAAGTTTGCTTTCAATTTGTTCAATTCTATTAATCTGTTCCTCCATCTCTTCCCCAACTGCATTGCAAATCTTGTCCAATCTCTTCTCGACTACCTCATGAATTTCTTCCCGATTACTAGAAATCTTATTACTTAACTCCTTGATATTCTCTGTACAAGTTGCTTTGACATGCTCAATTTGAGTATGAAGCTCGCTCCGACTCGACTCCATTTCTTCCCTAAGGTCAACACACTTTTCATTTGACTTACTTTCTAACTTAGATGTTTGATTATTTATCTCTAATATCTTAGTATCTATATTACTAATGATCACATTACAATTTTGGTTATTGCTGCTAATTAATTGATCCATTTTGCTACTCAAAGAGTTAATATGTTTATTAAAATTTTCGTTACTAGTATCAATTATTTTCTTACAGTTTTCATTACTGATCTCGGTAAATCTGGCCATCATTAAATTTATAAAATCTTGGTTCATCCCCCCTGGGACTTCCTTCTGAGTGTCTGTGTGCTTCTCAAATTCTGCACTTTCCTGAATTAGCTCAGAAACTTCCATCGTATTCACCTGTTCCCTACTCTGAATTTCGCCTTGGATGTCCGCAGAAGCAATGACCTCGTCGTCACATGACTTGTTATTGTCTTCCTTGTCCATCTTTGGTTCACTAGTGATAGTACGCGATCTCAAATTAATTTCCCTCTTCAAATCCCTTGACATATCCCCAAAATACAAATATATATATCACAAAATTATAGTCCTGAAATTTACCGGTAATAATTCCGTTGGCTTAAATGTGCATACTTTTCCCAAAATGAACCTATGATATGCTGTCATTCAGAACAGATTCTGAATTTATTTGAGCCCCACGTTGGGCGCCACTTTGAAACATGTTCCTGAGTCGCTGACTAACTTTACAAACATATTAATCTGCATTTAACTTAAAAAATCTGAATATCTGCTTTTAAAATGGAAATTATGAAAATTAATATTCATTAAATAAAATACACACTCGTCGAACCTTGTACTCACACTTACTTGTTACCTGCTTACTTACACATGCGTTATTTGAAGGGCGCCAGCTGTCACTCAGTACAGCAATAATAGAATGAGACTCTTGACCATCTCTAGGGTGTGGGGTAATAAGCTTACTTTTGACAACATACCATATAAGTTCTGGGAAAAGGAGATTGGCGTTCGGTTTCCCCATTAATTTTGAGGTTAAGATATTTTACTGTAAATGAAATAAAACTATGAATTCGTTTGATAGAACAATATATATTCTTTAAATAATATATCAAAAAATAGTGAGTCTTGTTGCGATAAAACAGATGAGAATATGAAATTATGACATTGCAACAGAAAGAAACTAGGCATGAATTTGAATTCTACTTGACCGGACATTTAACAATTTATACGAAATATTTCCCTCACTGATTCACTTGACTGTACCTTTAACACTTTGAGTGTAATTACGACGTAATCCATTGCCCTGGTGTTTACTGTAGATGTGTCACGCCTAACGTGGTGATACATCCTTGAGACTGCTTCTTCTCCATATCATCTGACTTCTTTGTAAGTCAATATGGTATGACCTCTTGGTAGGTCCAGGGTTGCCCTCTCTGACTCCTTGGTAAGCCTTGCGTCCGCGTCTTCCACTAAGTGACGGACCAACCATTTGGTCTCACTCTCTCAATGACCAATAATGGCTCACTGAGTCTTCACCATCTCTCGTTCACACTGGTTGGCTGACCACTTAAGGCCTCTTGATCTAGTAGACTACTTCACTGTACTGCATCCGTATAAGTAATGACTGACGCTACAATATGGAGCTACCTTATATAGACGTTGGTTGACACAGCTACGTAATCTCCAGAAATAACAATGACATACTCCCACCTACGCGACAGATATTACGCACAGTGGTGAAATAGCCCCGCGGCGATCGACTTCGTGCGCGCATATCTAAATAAATACAATGACATAGCCATGGAGTGGCGATGACTTGGCAGAATCGCCAGTGGTGTCGCAATATAACAACGTCACTTCCAATCTCTGATATATACAACAATTCTCACTGTACAGGTATTGAGTGTTATACTACACATACGTATATATGTATACATCTAAGTGCAATCTTGCAAGCAACAGGCAATTGCAAAATTGAATAAAACGGATAATTACAATAATAGTACAATATCACAGATAACATAATAATAATACTGACATAAAAATAATAATAATAATAATAATAATAATAATAATAATAATAAAATACAGATAAAATCATACAATAATAAAAATACAGATATCATCTTGTAACGGGATTTGAACCGTTACAGTACATCCTTCGCACTACGTCACTACGTATGATCTTCGCATTCTTAATCGGTTTCGTAGCTGCAACCGCCAGTGCATACACCTCTCCCATTAAATAGTTACTGACACCTTTCTTCTAAGATCATTGGTCCTTACATGAAGCACTAACACCTGCACATCGTCGCTATCTTCAACTCGTTCAACCTGGTGACACAGCTGTTCAAATTTCATTCCCGGATAGCACTGTACTTTTATACCAGTTCTCCTTAAAATATCAGTTTTCACGCCTATCATCGAATTATTGAATATTGGAATCTTACTGAATCATACCATGTGGACATTGCAAAGCGGTCAAAATAAAATTATTGAATTTTGCAATCTTTCTGAAACAAATCATACTATGTGGACATTGTCATTTGTACAGAGTCATGGCTGAATGGGAATTTAAATAGTAGCGTAGTACATCAGGGTAATTTCATTGTATATAGAAGGGACAAAGAGTATAGAGGTGGCGGAGTATTTATATGTGTGCGAAAGAACACAGGTAGTTGTTTAAAATGGGTTGATGAGGATCAGGAATTGCTGCGCGTGAAAATTGTGGATCAAGGGAATGCCAACCCCATTCAAATAGTGGGAATATATAGGGCGTCTGGTAATAACTTTTCGTTACTCGATAGGTTTTACGATGTTACGTGTAAAGGCAACAACATGCAGAAAAGTTTTATAATTGCAAGTGTCCTAAATCTTCTTCTTAATCTGTTTACCCTCTAGAGTTGGTTTTTTCCTCGGACTCAGCGAGGGATCCCACCTCTACCGACTCAAGGGCAGTGTCCTGGAGCGTAAGACATTGGGTCGGGGATACAACTGGGGAGAATGACCAGTACCTCTCCCAGGCGGCCTCATCTGCTATGCTGAACAGTGGCCTTGTGGAGCGATGGGAAGATTGGAAGGGATAGACAAGGAAGAGGGAAGGAAGCGGCCGTGGCCTTAAGTTAGGTACCATCCCGGCATTTGTCTGGAGGAGAAGTGGGAAACCACGGAAAACCACTTCCTGGATGGCTGAAGTGGGAATCGAACCCACCTCTACTCAGTTGACCTCCCGAGGCTGAATGGACCCCGTTCCAGCCATCGTACCACTTTTCAAATTTTTCGTGGCAGAGCCGGGAATCGAACCCGGGCCTCCGAGGGTGGCAGCTTATCACACTAACTACTACACCACAGAGGTGGAAGACCTAAATCTTCAGGACATAAACTGGCCTGGCGAGGCTACGGTAAGGGGCTACAGTCAGGTCACGGTAAACAAGCTAATTAGGGATGGTGGAATTTACCCAAGTAGTAGACTTTTTTTTTTCCAAGTTGCTTTACTTAGCACCAACACAGATAGGTCTTATGGCGACGATGGGACAGGAATGGGCTGGGAGTGGTAAGAAAGCGGCCGTGATCTTAATTCAGGTACAACCCCAGCATTTTCCTGGTGTGAAAATGAGAAACCACGGAAAACCATCTTATGACTGGAGACAGTGGGGTCAGTGGGGTTCGAATCCACTTCTCCCGAATACTGGACACTGGCCGCACTTAAGTGACTGCAGCTATCGAGCTCGGTACTAGACTTTCCTACTAGAGGAAACAACACTTTAGATCTCATCTCGTAAGACCCGATGACTTACACATTAGCTGTATGGCAGTACCAGGAATTAGCGACCACTCTCCTACAGAATTAAAATATTAACTATCTCTTAATGAGGAGAAAATAAAACTATACCAGTATTGTAAAGCTGACCCCTTTAAATTCCAACAGTTTCTATGGCTAGTATTTCCCAGCTGGGCATCAAAAGGTGGGCATATAAACGTACTGTGGGGTAATTTAGTTAACATTAATAATAGGGCTATTGAGCCGTGTGTGTCCCTTTAATTACAGAAACAGGACCCAGATCAAGAATACTACAATAGGAAAATTAGGAGCCTTAAAAGGAAAGAAAGGAAAGCGTACAACAAAAGGCAATTTACACTAGTATGCAAAAGCACATAGACTACAAATAGACTACAAATCGCTCGACATATGCCCCTACCAACCTTACGTGTTCGCTCTGCATAGGAAAGGAGTGTTCCCTGCTTTGACTAGCGGCGTAACTGCAAGGTAAACACAGCCATTGCCTGCGCCCCACATTCCCTCAGTCGTGTTTGCCCTCTTATAGTGTGCGGAGTGTAGCCTCGTGGTGAACGTGACAACATAATGGCACAACGACGCCATTTGGACCCCGTTTTGCAGGGTAGAATACGCGGCCGCCTGGAAGCAGGCCAGACACAGACCGAAGTCGCCGTACTCTTGAATGTACCACAAAGTGTCATTTCCAGGCTTTGGAGACGATTTCGAGATACAGGAGATGTTAGTCGTAGGTCAGTACCAGGTCGACCAAGGGTAACCACCCCACAGCAGGACCGATATCTAACCTTAACCGCCCGACGAAATCGGAGTGCACCTCCAAGACAATTGTTGGCGGAGCTTGCAGCCGTCTCAGGGGTTGCCGTTTCCCGGCAAACTGTGTACCGGAGGCTCAGAACAGCAGGGCTGTTTGCCCGACGTCCAGCAATGTGCGTTTCGCTCACTTCAGCACAGAGACGGGCCCGTTTACTGTGGAGACGTCTACATCGAAACTGGACCATGAATGAATGGAGGCATGTGCTCTTCACAGATGAATCTCGCTTCAGTTCGCAAAACGATTCCCATCGCACATTAATCTGGAGAGAACCGGGTAGCCGATACAACCACAAGAACATCGTGGAACGGGACCAGCCGTCATGGTGGCGTCATGGTATGGGGCGGCATCATGTTGAATGGGCGTACGGACCTGCACATCGTCATGGGTGGACCGAGGAACACTGTTAACGCTCGGAGATACAGAGATGAGGTACTGAGGCCATATGTTCGACTCTTCAGAGATGCGGTTGATCCAGACTTCCTCTTAATGGAAGATAATGCCCAACCGCACCGCACTGCTCTGGTGGATGAATTTCTATCTGGAGAAGACATTCATCGCATGGACTGGCCAGCGAGATCTGCGAATCTGAATCCTATATAACATGCATGGGATGCATTGGGGAGGCGAATTGCATCCCGTCAGCCTCCACCAAGGACCCTCCAAGACCTTCGCATTGCCCTTTCGGAGGAATGGGATCGACTGCCACAAGAGCTCTTGGACTAGCTGATAGAGAGCATGCCACGTAACTGCGAAGCATGTGTGGCCGTTAGGGGTAACCATACACCCTGTTAACAGCATATTTTGTTGTAGAAGACATTGCCAAGTTTTGTTACTTGTTGTCAAAAGTGTACCTTAACTTTCAGAACCTTCCTGACCCTGTGTTTTTGGACAAGTTGTGTGACATATGGTGTGTGATTCAGCTTCCGTTTGTTGAGCAATCCTGACATTCCTATCAGGCGGCATGGCCTCGTTTAGTGATTATGCTTAACTTTTGGACACTAGTGTAATTGAGAGCATGTGATTAGGTTTCACAAACTGTCCAAATAACTCGCTTTTGAAATAGCTTCTCATGACAAATATATGAAAGGTCTACCTTCTTCCAGGGGAAATGGGTGGATAAATCTCGGTATGTTAGAAAAAGGAAAGAAACCAGTATGACGTGTCAATGATAATGCCCAGAGAAGGTGAGGTAATTACCGACAATTTACTAATAGCTAATGAATTAAATCCTTGGTATGGGAACGTATTTAATGAGTAGAATAGCCTGGCGATATCCGTTATCGATAACACTGATTATTCTCTTTTCAACATTAGCCGTAGAAAAATTCAGGGAAGAATTAAGAACTTAAGGGAACATTATTCGGCAGGGCATGATAATATTGCTGGGGAGGTTCTGAAACTGAGAGGTAGAGCTATTCTACGCTATTTGGAAATACTACTTACTGTGCCTCTCAACAATAGGCAAATCAAGGATGACTGGAAGAAAGCAACTGTAGTCCCGACTTTTAAAGGGGGCTACAGGCTGCTAATGGGCAACTATAAACCCATTAACGTTACGTCCATTGTATGCAAACAAATAGGAGACCTCATTTCAGAATACCTAAGGGAACAATGGGAGGAAAGTTCGGTGATTAATGGCCGTCAACATGGTTTAAGAAAAGATGTTTCCTGCGAGAGCCAGATTTTGTCGCTCTTTCAAGATATTAGTGATATTAGTGAGTGCAAGTTGATGCTATTGTAATTGATTTTGCTAAAGCATTCGATCTAGTACCACATGACATTCTGATCCGTAAATTAATGGAAATAAACTTTGACAAAAGGGTGGTCCTGTGGATCGAAGAATGTTTATAGACCGCACGCAGAGGGTAAAGGTGGGAAGTAAATACTCCAACGAAGTTCCTATAACGTCGGGGGTAGTAGACCTACAGCGTAGTGTTATAGGGCCACGGCGTTTATCAACGATCTGCCGAACGAAATTCGAAGTGTATGCAGATTGTTTGCGGACGACTGCATAATATACAGAAAAATACAGAATGCTGGCTATAACAGGTAATTACAAGCCTATCTAAACATATTCCATAAGCGGGCACTCAATAACAAGATAGTTCTCGAATATACAGTCTCGTAAAATTGGGAAAGAAACATAGGCAAGGGGCTTTCAATATTGTCTTGAATCGGACGCTCTTGCAGAGAGCGACTCTTCCAAGAACCTAAGAATCCACGTAAAGTGAGATCTAAAATGGGACACTCGAGTAGGGACCGTAATTTCTAAAGCATACAAGAAGTCCTTACACTTCGTGCTGAGGGTGCTAAAGGGCAGCAGTTTCCAGGCGGTGGGCTGTATACAGGGTTATTCACCTAAGATATTACACGGAAATAACGTCTAAACCATGAAATATATCGGTATTCTGTTTTCATATTCATAAATGATACCCAGGGGCTTGTAAAATAATGTGCTACCTATTCTCATGAGGAGATTAATAACCGAAATATTGATACTAACTCCATGTTTTAAATGGAATGGCACAAAATGATACAGTTGGCCTAAAAGTTCAACTGCGTACAAGTTCAAATGCATATATACATGCAATACCATTATAGACCGTTATGCCTTTCAGCGTTCAGTCTGCAATAATCTGTGAATTTACTAAACGTCGCCAAAATCCTCTATTTGCAACTAGAGCTATGGCAACATTTTGTTCTATACCTCTTATTCTTATATCGTTGCAAACTGAGTCTAATCGTCGTCCATTTGGTCTCCTCTACTCCTCTTACCCTCCATAACAGAGTCCATTATCCCTCTAGGTAACCTATCCTCCTCCATTCGTCTCATATGACCCCAACACCGAAGCCGGTTTCATCCATTGAGTTAATTCCTTAGTCCTTATCTCCTCATTCGCAGTACACTCCTGCCATTGTTCCCACCTGTTTGTACCAGCAATCATTCTCGCTACTTTCATGTCTGTTACTTCTAACTTATGAATAAGATATCCTGATTCCACCCAGCTTTCGCTCCCGTAAAACAAAGTTGGTCTGAAAACAGACCGATATAAATATAGTTTTGTCTGGGAGCTGACTTCCTTCTTACAGAACACTGTTGATCGCAACTGCGAGCTCACTGCATTAGCTTTACTACACCTTGATTCAATCTCACTTACTATATTACCATCCTGGGAGAACACACAACATAAATACTTGAAATTATCGACCTCTTCTACCTTTGTATCACCAATCTGACATTCAATTCTGTATAATTTCTTACCTACATACTGACATCAATTTAGTCTTCGAGAGGCTAATTTTCATACCATACTTATTGCACCTATTTTCAAGTTAGAAGATATTAGACTGCAGGCTTTCGGCACAGTCTGCCATTAAGACCAAGTCGTCAGCTTAGGCCAAACTGCTTACTACATTTCCACCTAACTGAATCCCTCCCTGCCATTTTATATCTTTCAGCAGATGATCCATGTAAACTACGAACAGCAAAGGTGAAAGATTGCAGCCTTGTCTAACCCCTGTAAGTACCCTGAACCAAGAACTCATTTTACCATCAATTCTCACTGAAGCCCAATTGTCAACATAAATGCCTTTGATTGATTTTAATAATCTACCTTTAATTCCATAGTCCCTCAGTATGGCGAACATCTTTTCCCTCGGTACCCTGTCATATGCTTTCTCTAGATCTACGAAACATAAACACAACTGCCTATTCCTCTCGTAGCATTTTTCAATTACCTGGCGCATACTGAAAATCTGATCCTGACAGCCTCTCTGTGGTCTGAAACCACACTGGTTTTCATCCACCTTCCTCTCAACGACTGATCGCACCCTCCCTTCCAAGATGCCAGTGAAAACTTTGCCTGGTATTCTAATCAATGAGATACCTCGATAGTTATTGCAATCCTTCCTGTTCCCTTGCTTATAGATAGGTGCAATTACGGCTTTTGTCCAATCTGAAGGTACCTTACCTACACTCCATGCTAATTTTACTACTCTATGAAGCCATTTCATCCCTGCCTTCCCACTATACTTCACCATTTCAGGTCTAATTTCATCTATTCCTGCTGCCTTACGACAATGGAGTTTATTTACCATCTTTTCCACTTCCTCAAGCATAATTTCACCAACATCATTTTCCTCCTCCCCATGAGCTTGGCTGTTTGCAACACCACATGGATAATTTCCTTTTACATTGAGAAGATGGTCAAAATATTCCCTCCACCTCTCCAGTGATTCCCTGGGATCTATTATGAGTTCACCTGAATTACTCAAAACATTGTTCATTTCCTTTTACCCTCCCTTCCTAAGATTGTTTATTACTGTCCAGAAAGGTTTCCCTGCTGCTTGACCTAGCCTTTCCAGATTATTACCAAAATCTTCCCATGACTTCTTTTTGGATTCAACAATTATTTGTTTCGCTCTGTTTCTTTCATCTACATACAACTCCCTATCTGCCTCGGCCCTTGTTTGGAGCCATTTCTTATAAGCATTCTTTTTACGTTTACAAGCTGCTCTCACTTCATCATTCCACCAAGATGTTCGCCTTTTCCCATTTTTACACACAGTTGTTCCAAGGCATTCCCTGGCTGTTTCTACTACAGCATCCCTGTATGCCACCCATTCACTTTCTATATCCTGAACCTGCTTACTGTCTATTGTTCGAAACCTCTCACTAATCATATCCATGAACTTCTGTCTAATTTTCCTCGTCCTGGAGATTTTCTACCCTTATTCGTTTGCAGACAGATTTCACTTTCTCTACCCTAGGCCTAGAGATACTTAGTACACTACAGATCAGATAGTGGTCTGTATCATCGAAAAATCCGCGAAAAACTCGTACATTCCTAACAGTTTTCCTGAATTCAAAGTCTGTTAAGATATGGTCTATTATGTATCTGGTACCCCTAGCCTCCCATGTGTAGCGGTGAATAGCCTTATGCTTGAAGAATGTATTCTTAACAGCTAAACCCATACTAGCACAGAAGTCCAGCAAACGCTTCCCATTCATATTAGCTTCCATATCTTCCCCACATTTACCAATCACCCTTTCGTATCCTACAGTTATATTCCCAACTCTCGCATTGAAATCGCCCATTAGCACTATTCTATCCTTGCTGTTGACCCTGACCACGATGTCACTCAATGCTTCATAAAACTTGTCAACTTCATCCTCATCTGCACCCTCATATGGTGAATACACGGACACAATGCTTGTCCTAATTCCTCCAACTGACAAATCTACCCACATCATTCGCTCATTTACGTGCCTAACAGAATCTATGTTGCGTGCAATGGTATTCCTGATAAAGAGCCCTACCCTAGACTCTGCCCTTCCCTTTCTAACACCCGTCAAGTACACTTTATAATCTCCTATCTCTTCCTCATTATCTCCCCTTACCCGAATATCACTTACTCCTAGCACATCCAGATGCATCCTCTTTGCTGACTCAGCCAGTTCCACCTTCTTTCTTCCATAAGCCCAAATAATATTGATAGCTCCTCATCGAATTCCATTTCGTTCGTCAAATTGTTTCCAATGAGTCCCTCGCCTGTCAAATGGGAGGGGGACTCCATTACTCCCATAGGTCCGAGGCTTGCTTAAAATGTTCTGAGCTCGGTAAATTCATGAAGCAGGATGCTACCCTACTTGCACATAATCCAAGTGAGGATCTCTCCTCTAACGGGTTATGGACCACCGGTGAATTGTATAGTCCTAGCCGCCTGAGTACAAGGAGGGCCATGACTCAGAATATGTCCGAGATGCCCACTCCCATTCCATAGCAACTGGTATCCCGACTCTCAGGACCACTTACTAGGCCACTCAGCCGTTGCCCATGGTTCACGAACTAGGACGTGACTACAGTAACCCACAAACACGAAGCATGAAATTCAGAAATTCAGACTATGATAAACAAAATGGAACTGCTAAATTTCGACCTGGCTGCGGTTAAGTTTTTTAGTTCTTATTTGAGTAACCGTTAGCAGCGTGTAAGAATAAACGACAAGGCCTCTAAATGGAAAATGAAACTTAGTGGTGCCCAACAGGGCAGTATTCTAGGACCCTCACTTTTCTGTATTTATATCAATGACATACCATCAGTGATAGGAAATAACACACACCACCTCTATACTGACGATCTACAAATTTATCGACACTGCAAGACTTCAGACTTAGATGAAACAATACAAGATATTAACAATGACCTCCGACGACTCAGTATATATGCACAACGAAATTTTCTTACACTAAACTCCACAAAATCTCAGGGAATCATAATTGGATCACGAAAATTACTGAGCTGCTCAAACAATGTCGCAATCCCGCCTATCCAACTGAATGGTAACATTATTCCCTACAACAAAACGGTTAAAAATCTCGGAATAATTATGAATGAAACACTTGATTGGTCTGAGCACACTGTACCATTACGTTACAGTCGAGGTGATCCTACTCGCAGAGAAGTAGCCGACAAAATGGCGTGCTATGGCTTCAAGCGACATGAACACATATGAATTGTCACCAAGGGGCAAGTTAATCACAGTCTAGAGGGTGGAGACGTATGAAAGACAGTCGGGAAAGAGTTTCATGTAGGAAGAACTATTGTCTCAAGAAATAATTGAATTCAATTGATTCTTAACTACCTTGGAGGAAGAAGATCGCATTTGAAAAAAAAAAGTAATCCAGAAGACGTCGATTAACGTACAGGGAGAGAACTGTGAAGAAGCAATATAAATACGAGCGAGGAATTAAATCATTTTCGGTTCAAGATTAAGTCGAGACGAGGAGAAACATATACATTCCTGTTCAAAAATATTGGAGAGTGAGAAACTTACGGTCCAATGCAAGTTTGAGAAGAAAGGGCGAATTATAGTATTATAAGTGGTTGAATATAATCGAGAATAACACAAATAAAAACTAGAAGCATTAACCAACGTGCTGGAAAGGATATGTTTAATGAGAATAATCCGCATTTAAAGTCATATAAAGCACAATTTGAAGACATAAGATATTGCATAACATACGTGCAGGAGCCACCAGCTGACCCATTCGAGACGAGATAAGTAATAAGTTTCCGTTATACATATTAAAATTATTAGTAGTTGATGAACTAAATTAGAAGGAATGAATAATTGCCTATCAACGAATTATACGTGCCAAATTGTGAATATCAGTGCTAGATCGTAAGCAGTTAACCGCGTGTGTGTGCCAATATAAGTAGTAGATATACTCATAATGAAATTATAGGTTATTGTCGACAACTGTGAGGTGCGTATATCGATGTTAACGTACCGATCTACACGGAAAGATTACTTAGCAATGAACTAGGGGAGACTGAGTTGAATATCTATGAATTGCAGAGTTTAACCTAGTAATTGAACAAACCAAATCGACAGACATGGCCACAATGAATATATTATATGAAGAGTTGGATTAAACTGGAAATAAGAGTTTATTAAGAAGAAAGTGTCGTCGTGGGAGCATTTATCTGTAACAAATATGATATTTAAATGAAGAGAAATGAGAATAGATGTTTTCAGTTGGATTATTAAGAAGAGGTTTATGAGGAATGTGTAGTAATAAGAGTAGCTATATATATTGTCTGTTACGTCGTAACAATAAATGAAGGAAGTTGTTGTTACGGATTAATGTGTTAGATTTTGGTAATACTTGATAAATAAGATGCAAGCTATGAGGTTAGGTCATGTTTACGTGAATATAGAATTACAGACCAGCTGATATAATGTTGATTGGTATAATAACATGAAAGATAACGCATAGGTATTGAGTTTTAGACACTTATTTGATGTAGATGTAGGGATATTGAGAATTATCGCCCTGCAGAACATGAATGTCTCCCAATTAAACTGAAGATTGACTAATTGAATTATGTCGGAGTATTGGCACAGCGGTAGTTGAAGTGAGAGTATACTCCAGTAATAGTAGCACATATAAATTTAATTGAATGGCACAATTGCTCAGTTTATAGTGATAGGTTATTTTATGAGAGGCACTTATTGATTAAATACGATTTCCACTGTCATGTATGGATTGATATGACAATGCCTAGTTAATATATCTAACTTTAATAGTATTTTAGAGTGTGATGATAGTCAAATGCCACAATAAGGAAACTTGTTAATTATCTCGTATCTCGAAAAATGAACACGAATACCCAAATATGAAGAATCTCCTACTTCCTACTCATAATAAAGGAATATTTACCCTATGAACTATATGCGTGCGAAATGATAGAATTAACCAATTCAGTGAAGCATTGATGACAAAATAATGAATGAAAAAATGTAAAAGACCCAATTCCAACTATATCAACCGAAAAATCTTTGTAATTAATATGAATGTTTGTCATATTTTTCATTTTCTTTTCTCTACGTCGTACATTTTAATTTTATCTACTTTCATAAATATTAGCATGCTAATAAATTAGTATTAGGATCACTTCTGTGTTTTATTTTGAAAAATAGGTAATGTTACGTAGCTGTAAGGTAATATAATAATAACGGGAATTATTTAAATAATATGATGAATGATGAGGTGTATTACTAGAATATGGGGGTTAAATGATATTTATGCTCATGCTCTTACTCTTCAACGGAACCTGCGATAATATTAACATATTTTATTGGTCGAGTTAATATTATTACCCTAAGGAAGGTTGAATGTATTTCGGCCCAATGTAAGGCAGAAAAACGAAGAAGAGAAATCCACCAATACATATAAAGGTTTAACACGAAAGAAATACGTAAAAAGATATTTGGAGTGCTTCACCCTCTTAAACGGCAGAGGGATGTATTTCCATTTGAGCTAAAGGCCAAACTAATACAGATACTAATTCTCCTCATACTTGACTATTGTCACGTTGTTTTAGTTGACATGACGAGAAAAGAAACACTTAAACTTCAACGAGCACTGAATTCCTGCCTGCGATTTATTTACAGTATCGGGTAAGATGTTCGTATCACCCTATACTATCAGGCTCTCTCATGGCTGAAGCCTGATAAACGTCGGCAGCTACACATGTTAGCTATGGTGTTTAGAGTGTTAGCTTAAAATCAGCCACTGTATATGTCTTCTAAATTCACCTTTCTATCATCATATCACAACTTAAATACACGTTCGAGATCCTTTCTTTCTATTCCAGTGCACCGCACGAATAAAAATAATAGATCAGTTGCGGTGACCGGTGCCAGACTATGGAATTCCCTGGCAGCTCAGGTCACAGAAACTAGCTCTTTGTCTCCTGCCGAGACTACCTGCTAAGGACAGCTGACTGAATGGTTGAAGTATGAATGTGTGCGTGCCTGAGGATTTGTCATTTTGAAGAGTTTTTAATATTAATTTAGTTAGTAATGTATTTAATTCGTTTTCATTTCTATTAATTTTTGTAGTTTTAACTAGGCCTATATCTTAGTATTTCATTTAAGATTTTGAGTAGGAAGTGGTAAGTGTAAGAGAGGGCCCCGATCCCTTCGCCACGGTAAAAAGGCCCTAATAAATAAATATATAAATAAATATATAAATAAATAAATAAATAAATACAGTGAGAGTTGTTGTATGATGTCAGATGTGGATGTAGAGTGTGTATAACTTGTGACATTGCAACATTGTGCAATACTGCTAGCGTAACTGCTGAGTCATCGATCTGTCATTGTGTGCATTTAGCGACGAGCTCATTTTTTGGAATGTTCCTAAAGTGGCCCAGGCAATTTCACCATAATATGTAACATTTGGAGCCGAGTGTAAATAATATTATGGTTACTTTGGAGATTGCGTAGGTGTGTCAGCTAAGGCTACATACCAGGTGGCACTCGGTCGCCGTACTTTCTACTTATAAATGCCCCGCATGCACAAATGATGAGTGGGATGTCTGCCAACTGATTTTTCACAGGGGAACTACTGCCAGCGGGCAGGTTACGTCAGAATATGAAGAGATAAGGGACGGAGTGTCGTTCGCAGCATGTTACTTAGCGCTACCGGTCTAACGCACCCCTTGCATTAGTAAACATCGTTTTCGACCGCATAGTTCTAGGCTGGTGTATGGTACAGCCGCACTATATTTGCTGTCTGCATATCAGCAATGGCTAGTGTGATCAGCAGCGACGAATACACAGACATTATTTTAATCTGGAAAATCTGGTCGGAATGCAACAGAAGCTCCAAACAGACGTATGCCTTCTACACACCTACTTCACCGAACAGTATTAGCTTTTGTTTCAAACAAGCAACTCTTCTATCGAGTGGAATGTCTACACGTGTATAAATTAATAAGTTATTAGATTTCCTTTTCTGCATCTTTGGCGTGTCTACAAACAGTAGCGGCGATTAGGGGTTGGGGCGAGGTGGGACAGTCGCCCCCCCCCCCTACTTAGTGGAGTAATCATTACATTTTTATTCCACTGCTGAGTGGACATTACATTTTTATTCTACTTTAGCCAGATGGAACTAGGAATTATTTTTAAAAAGCTGTTTGTACAAACCTTGTTATCTTATCTGCTAATTCCTTCGTTTATTTTCTTTAATTATTAATGTACCGGGCGGTACACCTCCACGCCGCTAATTTAAAATGTGCGCCAGTTGAAACTCCTCTGCTGGAGAAAGTCTGAACTTTATTGACGGTATTAATTTTCTACCTTCTCAGAAGATGTCACTACCTGTAAATTTTGGAGTTTTAGAACTGTGTCATTTTTTATGTGTTTTTGTTTTGCTTGAAGTAAGAAGTGTGAACTTTCTCTTCTAGAGGACACTACTGAAGAACTACAATAGTGCACCCTAGTGCGAAGAAAAAGAACTGTTCCTTGGAGAAAATTTTATTTTAAAAGTTTGTTCTTTGTTAAATTTCTTTCAGTCATTGGTTAAGTTGGCAATATTCCCCCTTTCTTTCCCCTTGTTTTAAATCTAGCCAATCCCGAATTTCTGAAATTAATTTTCCACCAATAATGTGTTTCTTCTTCATCTTGTGTAGGGGTTTCTCTTTATTCTCCAATAAAGTGATTGTGGGCGGGTGTTCTCATTCCCCTAACGCCTAGAACCTTCCGCGAGAGTATATAAACTGCTGATTTTAGGGTCTCTGCGCCACTTCTGTTCCATCTTTCAGTGTGTAAAGTACATAGCAGGGGGCGGGAAGCGCCTCTTTCTTCGGCAGCGGTCAACAACAAGGTAATGGCCAATTAATAACTTCTTTCTTTGCTAGCTCAGCAGTTTAACTCTCGGGGCGGGTCCGAAGCTTTTTCCATTGTGTAACCTTCCTTAAAATGTAAAGAAACTTGTATCTATTTCATCTTTTAAACTGCATATCGGGATAGAGAGTGCTTAACCCTCTCGAGCTCCTAATCATATTGTTTTGAGGTGAACTTATTTTTCTCAACCTATTCTTCGTTAATATAATGTAAATTGTTCTTTTCTGAAGTCACCTCTGTAGTATGGGATTAGCCCTTGCATTAACGGCCTAGTGCCAAGTAGGTTTTACATAAAGTGTATTAGGAGTGCGGAGAGCCTCCTTTCAAGTTGGTATTTTAGAGGCCATATAATTAACCTTTTCTCACTTAATAGGCCTCAGTAGATTGGGTATTTTACCCCTGTGTTTATGTCCGTTGAGGACAGCTTGAAGGTGGAGTTTGGTGTGGCCTGGGAGAGGCTTAAAGTTGAGAGTGAGTGGCTCTTTTGAAAATTGAGTGTTGTATGCCTCGTGGAGGCTTTTCAGTGTAATTTGGAGCAAGGGCTCCTAGGCATGAATGGGGTTTTCTGCCCCTCTGTTGAAACTTGTGTTTGGGGTAAAACTGAGCTGATTGCCCAAGCATTGTGAAGTCAGGGCGCGAAGCCCAAATCCTGTAAATATTGTAACTACTCTTTGGACTTGCTACTTTGTACCTGCCATGCTTGTTATTTCCTTGTTTTTGAAAAGAAAATATAACCTTGTTAAATTTTTAATTAATTTTACTTTCGTAGCTTGAGACCCGTTCACACCCGCACCTTCTTTCACCTCTACCTACCGCTAAAACACGGTAACAAGTGGTAGCAGAGCGTGGTTGAATGGGTCTCAATTTAGCCCTTTTTGACGGTTAAACATTGTTTTGTTCCGAACTCTAACAATTTTCTCAGTTGCTGGAATTTTTGAGGTTTTCAAAATTGTTCTGTCATCATGCCCGGCCCTCGCGATGTTCTCCATCTTAACTATTTGCGCAAAGAGGAGTTAATCTACGAATTAACTATTAGAAATGTGCAATCTGGAGGCACGGTTGCAGTAGACACAAACAAGCTTAGAGAGTCCCTTGATTTGCCCATTTCAATCCCCACCTTGGGAGAGAAAGAAGTTGACGACTCTCTTTCCACGATCGTCGAGAATATTACTGGGCTAGCATCTGTAGTTAGTTTTTTTGATGAAAATGATCCTTCTCCTAATCAAATTAAGCGTGTGCAAGCCAGGCTATATTACTTTTCAAATAGAGTTAACGATCTGTTGTCTCTGAAGTTGAATGACGTTCAGGGGAAGGAAGCTAGTACGCTGCTTGAAAATATTTCTGAATTATCTAGCAAGGTCACTCAATTGTTAACTTTACATAATATTTGTCTGATATCTATATATTAGGGGAAGTTGAAGAAAAGGTAATCCAACAGTTAAAGCAAATCATTTTATATGAGCAACAAAATTAGAACTGTTTATAGTTTATGATTAGAAATACATATTTTCAGTCTACTGTAAGCAAAAGTGTAATACAATTCTCAGTGGACTAATGGTATGATAAATTTTACATATAGTTAATACTGGACCACTGAATATAACAAATTGATATGGACATTTTTAAAAATAATAATAATATGTTTCATGTGTGATTTTCTTACATGGTAACCTGCCTCTTTTATTCTTGTGTATCTGTTATTATTTATAAAAGCAGTTTTCAGTACTGTATTTAATAAATATCAGGAATATTCATGGGCCCAAAAAGTATATTAATATAATTAGTGATTTATTCAAATGATCTAGAAGAAAAAAGGAAGTTTCTTTTCCATCTAAGTCTATGTGAAGCATCTGTGATCTATCAATGCTTTTAAATATCTACTTGAGTAGAAATGAGTGAAATAGAATTTATACTCTATTGTGAAATGTGAAATAGGGTGTAATGAAGTAATATACATATTTACATTATAAATACATGAAGCCATTTACCAAAGTATTGACTGTAAAGAATTTATGTTACTGGCATTGTGCTTAGGGAGAGAAGAGTATTATGCTTAAGCAGTACTTATATTGAATTTCTAATGGTCAGACTCAACCTTTGTAAGGAAATGAAATATTTTTCTACTGTCAGTATTAGAAATGTGACATACAACATTTAAAATACAGATCTTACAAAAGAGAATTACTATTTTCTACAAACTAGGTAAATTACATATAATGGTAATAATCAGAAGCTGTAATGAGCTTCAGATAATGTTATCAATGGCACCACTTCTGTTCCATCTTTCTGTGTGTAAAGTACATAGCAGGGGGCGGGAAGCGCCTCTTTCTTCGGCAGCGGTCAACAACAAGGTAATGGCCAATTAATAACTTCTTTCTTTGCTAGCTCAGCAGTTTAACTCTCGGGGCGGGTCCGAAGCTTTTTCCGTTATGTAACCTTTCTTAAAATGTAAAGAAACTTGTATCTATTTCATCTTTTAAACTGCATATCGGGATAGAGAGTGCTTAACCCTCTCGAGCTCCCAATCATATTGTTTTGAGGTGAACTTATTTTTCTCAACCTATTCTTCGTTAATATAATGTAAATTGTTCTTTTCTGAAGTCACCTCTGTAGTATGGGATTAGCCCTTGCATTAACGGCCTAGTGCCAAGTAGGTTTTAAATAAAGTGTATTAGGAGTGCGGAGAGCCTCCTTTCAAGTTGGTATTTTAGAGGCCATATTATTAACCTTTTCTCACTTAATAGGCCTCAGTAGATTGGGTATTTTACCCCTGTGTTTATGTCCGTTGAGGACAGCTTGAAGGTGGAGTTTGGTGTGGCCTGGGAGAGGCTTAAAGTTGAGAGCGAGTGGCTCTTTTGAAAATTGAGTGTTGTATGCCTCGTGGAGGCTTTTCAGTGTAATTTGGAGCAAGGGCTCCTAGGCATGAATGGGGTTTTCTGCCCCTCTGTTGAAACTTGTGTTTGGGGTAAAACTGAGCTGATTGCCCAAGCATTGTGAAGTCAGGGCGCGAAGCCCAAATCCTGTAAATATTGTAACTACCCTTTGGACTTGCTACTTGGTACCTGCCATGCTTGTTATTTCTTTGTTTTTGAAAAGAAAATATAACCTTGTTAAATTTTAAATTAATTTTACTTTCGTAGCTTGAGACCCGTTCACACCCGCACCTTCTTTCACCTCTACCTACCGCTAAAACACGGTAACAAGTCTAGCAAGGTCACTCAATTGTTAACTGGGGAGGTTCCTCCCAAAACTGATCAACCCGTCACGGTGAATGTAGGTAGCGAGGAAGAGCCTCATAAGGGAGAAGTCAATAGGAAAACCATTGCTGCTCAAACAACCTCTGCCCCATTGGACGAGTCTGAACGCCGTAACTCATTAAATAATGTACGTTCTGAATTAACCACCTTGCCATTGAAACCTTTACCTACTATGTCACCCGGGTTTAGTAGCTTGCCTCATCCATTGGCAATGTTGCTCAGAGGTATCTCTAAGTTTTCCGTTAATACCACCAGTGACGTAATTTCATTTTTAAGATTTCTAGTTGAATTTCAGGATCATGCCCTTGTGTTTTCTCTTTCTCCATGTCAAATTTTGCAAATTATCTATCCGTATGCTATTGGTGTTCTCTCTGATAAAATCGTAAGAGCCATTGCCGAGCAATCATCTATTGAGGATTTCCATGCCCACTTGCTAGCTAACTTCATCCCTGCTAGGGCCAGGTTCTCCCTTATTCAGAAGTACTATTATCGGGTACAGCGCTTGGATGAAAACTTGGCAGACTTCATCCAAGATATTAAGTTTTATACTAGGGTGTTTGCTCTTCATTTCCCTGAGGATCAGATTGTACAAGCTATTGTGGAAGGGATCTCACCACCCTATAGGTCATATTTGTGTTTCGCGGCGTGCCCGCAAACTTTCTCTGAACTTGAAGCATTGGCCGTCTCAGCGGAAGGAGTTAGATACGCCGATTCTTTGCGTGTAGCGAAAGAACCCCCGCCTTCCTTTAGTAATACTCGGCCTCCACCTCGCCGATCAGTCACCCCTCGTAAATGTTATGCTTGTGGGTCGCCTGACCACCTGCGCAATAAGTGTCCACTGATCAAGTCGAGTGGGACAAGTAATGGGGCTGGTTCATCACAAGGCTGTTTTAAATGTGGGGCTTTCTCACATATCGCCAAGAATTGCCCAAATTCGAATAGCACCCCCTCCTGCTCAACTTCTGGTGCAAATTCCACCTATGCCAATAATAAAAAGTGACTAGTGGCTTCGGCTGAGTCGACTAATCCATCTTCCCGAGACTCAGCCCCTAGTAAACAGGTTGTAAATTCAGGGAACGAGCAATTTTCAAATGCATCTTTTAAATGCCCCAAAGAGTGTCTTAGGATTGCGGCGGATTCCCCCGCACCTATTCCTTTTCTTAAGATTGAGTTAAATAATGAGCCTATAACCGCTCTATTAGATTCAGGCAGTGTCTGTTCGATTATTTCGGCTGAATGGTATTCTAAATTGAAATCTGTTTGTAAACTACCTGACTATGTCTCATCTCCTGTTCTATATATTTCGGCTAATTCATCTCCATTAGAAATTCTAGGTTCCTTACTGGTCAAAATTCGTATTTTTAAATTTACATGGAAAATCAAACTGTTTGTGGCTAAGCACTTGTCTTGCCCCATCATACTGGGAGCGGACTTCATTTCTCACACTGGTCTTGTGCTCGATCTTCAGAGTAGGTCGTGCACATTCAAATTTGCGTCCAATTGTAACATTCCCTTGTTAAAGTGTAATTCTGTATCATGTTCATCTATTTCGCCTACCCAGGATGAGATGTTGTTAGACCTTAGACATCTACCTGAGGAGCAGGCTGATAGCATTCGCAAATTGTGTCAGTCCTTTCCAGAGGTGTTCTCTGATACTCTTGGTGTTACTGACCTTATTGAATACAAAATTGAGGTCACGGATTCGATTCCTGTCCGTTTTCCACCTTATAGGCTATCTCCACCTAAAATGAAGGCTCTGAAAGAAATTATCGATCAGATGTTGAAGGATGGTATTATTAGGCCCTCTAAGTCAGCGTATTCTTCGCCTATTTTTCTAGTCCCGAAACCCCAAGGGGGCTTCAGGCCTGTCATTGATTACAGGGCTCTCAATCGGAAGGTGGTGTTACAATCTGTGCCCCTTCCCGACCTTCATTCTTGTTTTTCATGGTTTCGTAAGGCCAAGTTCTTTACTATCTTGGACTTGAATCAGGCCTATAATCAAATTCCCCTTGCCGAAGAGTCTAAACACCTTACAGCGTTTGCCACGGACTGGAATTTATATGAATACAACCGCGTGCCTTTCGGGCTCCCCACGGGAGCAGCTGTACTCACTAAGCTGCTAGATAGGGTCTTCTCCGACATCAAATTTGAATACTTGTACCACTACTTGGATGATGTCGTCGTATTTTCGGAAACCTTCGAAGAACATCTAGATCATCTGCGAGAAGTTCTCAATCGCCTTCGTAAGGATGGGTTAACTGTCAAGTTGTCCAAGGTTGCCTTTGCTAAGCCCTCTATGTCATTCCTAGGGAATATTGTGTCACCTGATGGTGTTGCAGTCGATCATTCGAGAACACAGGCCATCCGTGATTTTAAACCTCCCAAGGACATTAAAGGTATCGCCAGGTTTATTGGTATGGTGAATTTCTTCAGAAAGTTCATTCCTAACTTTGCTAATAGAGCGGCGCCCTTGAACCTTCTTCGTAGGAAAGGCATCAAATTCGAGTGGGGACCTTCTCAACAAGCCGCTTTTGAAGATCTTAAATTAGCTCTCTGTAATGCCCCTGTACTTGCTATGCCTGATTTCTCGAAGAAATTCATCGTCCAAACTGACGCGTCGTCGTCAGCAGTAGCTGCAGTCCTTCTTCAAGAGACTGAACTAGGGAGGCGACCCATCGCCTATGCATCTAGGACCTTGTCGGCTCAAGAAGCCAAGTATTCCATCTATGAGCTCGAAGGTTTGGCAGTTTTATTCGCCTTAGAAAAGTTCCGTCTCTATCTGGAACACGTCAAATTCGACCTGGAGACAGATAATCAAGCCTTAAGCTGAGTCTTAGGTAGGCCGCGTCGTACTGGTCGTATAGCCCGTTGGGCCATCCATATTTCTGCCTTCCAATTCGATGTCAGGCATATCAGAGGTACCGAAAATGTTGTTGCTGATGGACTCAGTCGTATGTTTTCTAACGACGTCGAGACCCATGAACCGGTCGACAGTTCATCACCTCCCGAGTCCATACTATCTGGTGTTAATGCCATCTTAACAGATGCTCCCATGCTCTTTAGGGATATTGAGAAATACCAACGTGAAGATCCGACGCTGGCTCCGATAATGGAAACCCTTTCTTCTGGGGAACATGTCGTCCCTTATGTTCTGAGGAATGGTGTTTTATGTTGCCCTTCAAGGCATGACAAGATGATGAAGGTTGTCGTTCCAGCTGTTCTTGTGCCTATGATCTTCAAATACTATCATGAGATCCCATTGGGGGGGCATCTGGGAATATTTAAAACTCGTGAAAAGATTCGTGAAATGTTCATCTGGAAAGGTTTGGACGGTGAAATCCGTGAACTTGTAAAAGCTTGTAAAGCTTGTTTGCTCAGTAAACCCACCATGTCCACCAAGGTAGGCCTTTTGTCTTCGCATCAAGCGTCGCGCCCCATGGAACGCCTGTATATTGATTATGTAGGACCCTTCCCCCAGTCAAAGGGAAATGCTAACAAGTTCATCTTTGTATGCGTAGATGGCTTTACTAGATTTTCTTGGTTATTTCCGACTAAGCTGGCTACCGCTCAGTCTACCATTACTTGCTTAAATTCTATTTTTGCTTCTTTTGGTCCGTGCCAATATATTGTATCTGATAATGCTAAGGCTTTTACATCTAATTTATTTCGTAAATTCTGTTTTGACTTGTCCATCTCTCATGTAACTACTTCTGCTTATTACCCTCAACCATCTCTGGCTGAACGAGTTAACCGTAATCTCAGGTCCGCACTTATTGCCTATCATCATGAAGATCATTCCAGGTGGGACACGTCCCTGCATTGGTTAGCTTTTGCTTTGAATTCGGCGGTTCATGAATCACATAAATTTACTCCAGCCTCGTTGATGTTCAAGTTTGTTCCCAACACGCCGCTCTCTAACCTCTGGTCTCTGAGTGACATTCTACCCGAGACAATAGATCCGGACAACATTAAAGATCTTTGGAAGAAGGCTAAAGCCAATCTTAAAGTGTCTCATGAAAAGGTTAGGGAAAGGTATGATCGTGGACGGAGACCCACCCCTTTGAAGGTAGGTGACCAAGTTATGGTCAAGAACTTTGTTCCCGCGGGCAAGCTTGCCCCCAGATTTCATGGGCCTTGTATCATTCTCGATTTTCTTACGCCGGTTACATTGTTATTAAGTAATCCAGCCACCGAGAGGATATTTAGGGTTCACCTGTCCCAGGTGAAACCGGTGTAAATTTTGTGTCAACTTACTTCATATAATTTGATAGGAATATGAAGGTTATATTTTTTTTTTTTTTGAGTTTCCACTCTTAAGGCATTCTGCTCCTCCTATAATATTTTATTTTATATGTAAGCTTTTTGTAAAACCTTCCCCGATCCGTTAAACTGCCATTTTGTCCTTACCATGGCCATTACCACGCTCCCGTCTCCTGCTATACACACTGTGGCTTGCTTATATTAAATACCATGGATTTCTGCACGCCGCTGGCCCCTCAACCTCTCCAACAAGCCTGCGCCCTCAAAAAATGATGATGGTCCAACAATATTCTGCCGCCTAGCTTTAATGTTTCAGTGCCCCCGCAGCCGCGCGGCACGGTGCCGCGACTGGGTTTGAGGATGGGCCCCCTCGACCCCAGCGAGGACGACATGTGCACGGCGAGCCGGAGCTCTCCTCCCGGCCAAGGCTGATGTGCGGCGCACGACCTGCTACTTGCCCGCAGCCTGTATATCTTCACCGCGGGCGCGGCGTGTTTCAACACCACTGCTCCCCTCATAGTGCGGGCGAGCGGTATCTCAGGGTAATTGAGGGGTCCGAGCGGCCTCTCCTGGACGCAAGCGGCAACGGCCGATCTGGCCATTCAACTTAGTCTACATCAACTACATGGACATTCCAGTTCGACATTACTACCTTCTCTTGGATTTTTCTGCAATACCTGGTGGACTTAGAATTTTTTTTTCTCAACTTTAAAAACTAAAGTTTATCTTCTGAATTCAACTTCTACAAGCATAAAGACTTTACTTCACCTGCAACAACAAAATTTTGAAACTGAATCAAACCATATTAAGAAAATCTTAAAAATACTTCTGCAATTAATCTCCACATCTACATCAAAACTTGGACCTAGTTTTCAAATAAATTTCATGTGTCACCCCTGGAGGAACTTTTGGGGGGGGAGGTCTGTACCGGGCGGTACACCTCCACGCCGCTAATTTAAAATGTGCGCCAGTTGAAACTCCTTTGCTGGAGGAAGTCTGAACTTTATTGACGGTATTAATTTTCTACCTTCTCAGAAGATGTCACTACCTGTAAATTTTGGAGTTTTAGAACTGTGTCATTTTTGATGTGTTTTTGTTTTGCTTGAAGTAAGAAGTGTGAACTTTCTCTTCTAGAGGACACTACTGAAGAACTACAATAGTGCACCCTAGTGCGAAGAAAAAGAACTGTTCCTTGGAGAAAATTTTATTTCAAAAGTTTGTTCTTTGTTAAATTTCTTTCAGTCATTGGTTAAGTTGGCAATATTCCCCCTTTCTTTCCCCTTGTTTTAAATCTAGCCAATCCCGAATTTCTGAAATTAATTTTCCACCAATAATGTGTTTCTTCTTCATCTTGTGTAGGGGTTTCTCTTTATTCTCCAATAAAGTGATTGTGGGTGGGTGTTCTCATTCCCCTAACGCCTAGAACCTTCCGCGAGAGTATATAAACTGCTGATTTTAGGGTCTCTGCGCCACTTCTGTTCCATCTTTCAGTGTGTAAAGTACATAGCAGGGGGCGGGAAGCGCCTCTTTCTTCGGCAGCGGTCAACAACAAGGTAATGGCCAATTAATAACTTCTTTCTTTGCTAGCTCAGCAGTTTAACTCTCGGGGCGGGTCCGAAGCTTTTTCCATTGTGTAACCTTCCTTAAAATGTACAGAAACTTGTATCTATTTCATCTTTTAAACTGCATATCGGGATAGAGAGTGCTTAACCCTCTCGAGCTCCCAATCATATTGTTTTGAGGTGAACTTATTTTTCTCAACCTATTCTTCGTTAATATAATGTAAATTGTTCTTTTCTGAAGTCACCTCTGTAGTATGGGATTAACCCTTGCATTAACGGCCTAGTGCCAAGTAGGTTTTACATAAAGTGTATTAGGAGTGCGGAGAGCCTCCTTTCAAGTTGGTATTTTAGAGGCCATATTATTAACCTTTTCTCACTTAATAGGCCTCAGTAGATTGGGTATTTTACCCCTGTGTTTATGTCCGTTGAGGACAGCTTGAAGGTGGAGTTTGGTGTGGCCTGGGAGAGGCTTAAAGTTGAGAGTGAGTGGCTCTTTTGAAAATTGAGTGTTGTATGCCTCGTGGAGGCTTTTCAGTGTAATTTGGAGCAAGGGCTCCTAGGCATGAATGGGGTTTTCTGCCCCTCTGTTGAAACTTGTGTTTGGGGTAAAACTGAGCTGATTGCCCAAGCATTGTGAAGTCAGGGCGCGAAGCCCAAATCCTGTAAATATTGTAACTACTCTTTGGACTTGCTACTTTGTACCTGCCATGCTTGTTATTTCCTTGTTTTTGAAAAGAAAATATAACCTTGTTAAATTTTTAATTAATTTTACTTTCGTAGCTTGAGACCCGTTCACACCCGCACCTTCTTTCACCTCTACCTACCGCTAAAACACGGTAACAATTAACATAATTATTGACGGAAATACGCACAAAATTCTGTTCGTCACGGCTAACCAATTTGTATAGCACTACGGCAAGTAGTGGAGACTTTGTATGTGCTATGAGGAAGGGTAGTAGGGGTAAATATTGTTTCTGCCGAGATCGTGACCACTGAATAATAATTCACCTACTTGCCGCACGCATTCATCAGTCTGGCAGTCTCTTTAGTGTCTGTTAGTTTCTCAGTGAGTATTCAAATACTAAATGATGTTTAATTGTATAATCATGCTGTACATCTATGTAAATATACCGGGCGAGGTCGCCGTGGGGTTACGGGCGTGCAGCTCTGAGTTTGCATTCGGGAGATAGTAGTTTCGAATCCCACTGTCAGCAGCCCTGAAGATGGTTTTCCGTGGTTTCCCATTTTCACACCAGGCAAGTGCTCGGGCTGTACGTTATTGAAGGCCACGATCGCTTCCATTCCACGCGTAGCCCTTTCCTGTCTCATCGTCGTCATAAATCCTATCTATGTCGGTGCGACGTAACGCCAATTGTAAAAAAAAAAAAATATTCAGTTGTAATCGTATATCAATGGGAGCTAATACCATCGTTCCTAAATTATTTCTTTGTGTTATGTTGTTTATTAAGTAAATGCCCCGTAGTATGTTTCTGAGACCTGGTGAAAATTTTATTATACAGCATTGAATCAAAATCTCAAAAAAACTATTATAACGAATAATCCACGGGCCAGATTACTTACAGTTACATATAAAACAACATAATACAAACGAAATAATTTAGTCCAGTGAAAGTAAAGTTGGTGCCCGCCTCTGTGGTGTAGTGGTTAGTGTGATTAGCTGCCACCTCCGGAGGCCCGGGTTCGATTCCCGGCTCTGCCATGAAATTTGAAATGTGGTACAAGGGCTGGAACGGGGTCCACTCAGCCTCGGGAGGTCAACTGAGTAGAGGTGGGTTCGATTCCCATCTCAGCCATCCTGGGTGTGGTTTTCCGTGGTTTCCCACTTCACCTCCAGGCAAATGCCGGGATGGTACCTAACTTAAGGCCCCGGCAACTTCCTTCCCTCTTCCTTGTCTATCCCTTCCAATCTTCCCATCCGCACGCAAAGCCCCTGTTCAGCATAGCAGGTGAGGCTGCCTGGGCGAGGCACTGGTCATCCTCCTCAGTTGTATTCCCGACCCAATGTCTCACACTCCAGGACACTGCCCTTGAGGTGTTAGAGGTGGGATCCCTCGCTGAGTCCGAGGGAAAAGTCTACCCTGGAGGGTAAACAGAAGAAGAAGAAAGTAAACTTGGTATTCTCTCACGTTGAAATTACAATTACAATGAAATATATCTTTTTTTTTACAATTGACTTTACGTCGCACCGACATAGATAGAACTTATGGGAAGGAAGCGGCCGTAGCCTCAATGAAGGTACAGCCTCAGTATTTGCCTGGTATGAAAATGGGAAAACCACGGAAAACCATCTTCAGGGCTGTCGACGGTGGGATTCGAAACCACTATCTCCCGAGTGCAAGCTCACAGCTGCGCGCCCGTAACCCCACGGCCAGCTCGCCCGGTACAATTACATAGATGTACGACATGATTATACAATTAAAAACCATTTAGAATTTGAATACACACTAAGAAACTAACAGACACTAAAGAGACTGCCAGACAAACGAATGCGCGCGGCAAGCGGGTGAATTTTAACCTAGTGGCCATGACCTCGGCAAATAAGTATGTACCCCTACTACCCTTCCTCACGCCAAAGATGCAGTAAATGAAATCTAATAACTTATTAATTTATACACGTGTAGACATTCAACTCGATAAACGAGTTGATTGTATGGGACAAAAACGAATACTGTTCGGCGAAATATGTGTGTAGAAGGCGTACGTCTGTTTGGAGCTTCTGTTGCACTCCGACCAGGTTGTCCAGCTTAAAATGATTTCTGTGTATTCACCGCTGCTAATCACACTAGCCATTGCCGATATGCAGACAGCAAATATAGTGCGGCTGTACCATACACCAGCCTAGAACTATGTGGTCGAAAACGACGTTTACTAATGCAAGGGGTGCATTAGACCAGTAGCGCTGAGTAACATACTGCGAGCGACACTCCGTTTCTTATCTCTTCATATTCTGACGTAACCTGCCCGCTGGCAATAGTTCCTCTGTGAAAATCAGTTGGTAGACATCCCACTCATCATTCGTGCATGCGGGACATTTATATGTAGAAAGTACGGCGTTCGAGAGCCACCTGGTATGTTTGGACCAGCGTCTTATAGCTTCAGTCAAATGGATGGTGAACAGTGAGATAGTCAAATAGATGAAAAGACTTCAGTCAGACAGTTAGTTGGAATCATTGGGAGAAAGGCCACAGTTGGTCGGTCAGTCATATGGACTGAGAGACTTGCCATGAAGTCATATAGAAGGAGAGACTTGCCAAGAAGTGTTGTACGGAGATGAAAGTAGTCAGCCATTTGGATGGAGAAGCAGCAGTCACATGGATAGTCGGCAGTGAAACAAAAATAATACATCACCAAATTAGTCTTGAGACACCTACAGCAGACACCAACTCAAAGGAATACGTCGTAATTACACTCAAAGTGTTGAAGGTACAGTCAAGTGAACCAGTGAGGGATAAATTTTGTGTACAGCTTTTTAAAGTCCGGTCAAGCGGAAATCAAATTTAATGCCTAGTTTCTTTCTGTTGTTAAGTCATACTTTTATATTCTGATCTGTTTTATTGCAGCAGTTCTTACTACTTTGTGAAATAATTTAAAGAATATATTTTGTTCTATCAAATTAATTTATCGTTTTATTTCAAGGATAGAATTAGATAACCTTATATTTAATGGGGAAACAAAACGAACAATACAGGTTCAAATACGTCAGTATTTCCAAAATCGGACAGGTACTTTTTGAGATATCAATAAGAACAGGATGCGCGGTTTTGCATGCCACATCAGACAGCGTGCAGTCGGGCAAGGACATACTGACGCGCAAGCAGTTTCCTGAGTGTGATTCAAGCCACAGAATGGATACCAGGCATGTAATCATATCGAACACATGTGATGGGTTTACAAAGTGTGTATGATAGGCCAACTCATGACGGGACAGGGAGGGTTGATGTTTTTAAAAGGAACAAAATAATTACTTTGACTTCAAAGGAACATAACTGGTTTGAGTGTACAGTGCATACTATTGTATGAATTGAGAAACATAACACAGGACACCTGAAGAGCTCCTTCTAGAAAAGCAAATGAATAATGTCCGAGGTTGACTTTATTGGAAATTTTTTTCCCCGTTGTGTGTTCGCCAGTCATACAATAACGTTGCACACCCAAGATATGTTACAGTACATCACGTTATGTGTACGATAATTTAGAGTGCACGCTGTTATCCGTTCTGTGGCTGGGATCAATGCCAGGAAACAGCTTGCGTGCCAATACGTCCTTAGCCAACCCACGCCTTCTGATGCGGCACGCAAAAGCCCAAATGCGGTTTGTATTGATATCTCAAAAAATAACTATCCGATTTTGAAAATACTTACATATTTGAACTTGTACGCAGTTGAACGTTTAGGCCAGCTGTATGTATTCCTACCGTTCCATTTAAAAATATGTAGTCAGTATCAATATCTCGGTTATTAATCACCCCATAAGAATAAGTAGCACATTATTTTATAAGCCCCTGCGTATCATTTACGAATATAAAAACAGAATACCGATACTTTAATGATTTAGACGTCATTTCCGAGTAACATCTGAGGTGAATAACCCTGTTTATCACTCATTAGGCCAGTTGCGGAGTATCCAGCAGCCATATCGGATCTATACCAAACAGGACACAGTAAGGAACTTGATATGGTACAGCAAAAGGCTGCAAGACTCGTGCTTAATCGATTTCAATCCTAGCAGTTCCGGTAGTGTGACGAGTATGATGTAAACACTTGGGTGGGAGACACTGGGGACTAGAAGGAAACGAACATGGTTATGTGCCATGTATAATGACTATACGAATACGTCAGCTTGAGGAGAGTTGAACAGTCGACTAGAAAAGCCCTGTTACATAAGTAGGAAAGATCATCTGCATGAACTAATAGACCGCAGAAAACTATGGTAAATATTCATTTGTAAGTAGGGGAACTAATGGTTGGAATGCATTATCTGCAGTTGACTTAGAGCCTTTTTTTTTAATGTAAGATTCTCTAAGAATGGATTCCAGCATTCTGTAAATTGTCGTATTAAGAGTGTGTGTGAATTTGTATATGAACGTGCTGTATTTACAACGCTAAGATAATAGCAGTGGCGAAACAAATTTAGCCTCTGTTGTTATTGTATCAAAACTACAATCATCTCTATTTGATATGTACTACATGATGACAGCGGAGGATGTGTTTCGCCGATCGCCCCGCTAGATGGCGACAGCAGACTACATGTTCTGACAGGGAGGCAGGCTGTAACTTGACTCAGCCAGGACTTCTTGTTTTGTTTGCGTTCCGTCAGCTTGGTGAATGGAGCGGTGTGATGGAGGAAAGGTAGGTTACCGCCCGCGCTCCTTTCTCCATGAGGTCTAAGCCCCAGTGAGGCATGCCTCCTCTGCTATTGGAGAGCTTAGAAACATCCGGCGTGAAGGCGACAGTTAAGTACCGTATAGTCAACTGTATGCTATTCTTTTGAATTAGTAGGCAATCAGTGCATTACTGGCTCTATTTGTGACAATTCAGATATGGACTCTTAGGTGTGAAAAAACAAGACTTACTTCATCTGGTTGAAATTCGCGTTGAAATAAAGGCCTCTTCGTGAAATGAACGAGTCTTTTGAACTCTTTAAAATGTGAACCGTTCTCATCTTGGGCTTACGAAGAGAAATGTGCAGTAAAAATTTAAAAAATCCATTTTCTTGCTATGCACGATATTCGTGATTAACAACCTGTTCCGAAAGCAAGTAGCCGTGTGTTTTGTTTGATGTTGAAAATGAAATGGATTTTAAATGGGGTAATTGTTACAAAAAGCTTTCTTGGAAAAACAGAGAAGTATCAAAATGCAAATCAACATATTCAGATTAAAGAGAAATTCCGTTTACTGGGTGCAAGGATTCAACCCGTTAAACATAACGATGTCGTGAAACAAACAAACTCGGTTTGTTGTTGAGAGACTCGTTGACATTGCGTGTATTCTCGGGAAAAAGAAGCTTGGATTTCGAGGTCATTGAAGGGGAAGACTCGATCAACAGGGGCAGAGTTAATGGATCTTTTTCCAAAACAGAAACAGCACATTTGGAATCATCTCCAGTTCACATCGGGCCGTAAAGACACATCAAACGAAATACAGAATGAATTAATTGAATCTGTAACTCCCACAATTTAGGAGACAATCAAACCAGAGTTAGATTTTTGTGATTTCATTGGCATTCAAGCAGATGAGACCTTAGATATATCAAACAGATCTCAAGTTGGTGTAATATTCCTGTTCTGCTTAAAGCACGGTCCCACAGAAAGATTCATAGGCTTTTATGATGTTTCGATTGATAAGACTGCATCAGGCTTCTCAGAATTAATTGTTGATATTCTGCGAAAGTGCGGAGTGCGTATGTTGAACATATAACGGGTGCTCCACAACGGCAGGAAAGCATTGGGATGTTTTGCATTACGTTAAACAAGCTTATCCAAGGGTAATATTTCTACAGTGTTATGTCCACAAGTTCAACCTTGCTCTTCTCCATTGCTCCAAAACAATAAAATCAGCCAGAATCTCTTCATTCATAATCTTGCAGGGTCTCATTAATTTTTAGTTGTTCCTCAAAAAGAGCTCAACTTCTGGAATCCAGAGGATTCAGACTTCCACAAGCATGCCCTACCCGTTGGAGCGTTCATTCCAGAGCAGTTCTTACAATATTTTCACACTACGATGATCTAAGACAGGTTTTTTTAAGACATTGCAGAGAATGATGAGGGCTGGGACAGTGAGTCGCACAGTTCAGCTGTTGGGTTGCTAACATACTCAAGAAGGCCCGATTCATTTATTTTGTCTGTCGCTATAGAGAAATTTGTATTTAACCAGACCATGCCCTTGCTCTACTGCAACATAAAACCACATCTGTTGTAATTATCTGCAACGTCGAAATAAGAAAAAACTTCTATCCACAAGGACACGCGATCTGAAAGTACAGTGTCCTCTTGCGTTGAAAAATGTCGCAGAATAAACAGTGAGATAAATATAGATGACAGAGCATTCGAAACGCTCAAAATGTTAACATATATGAAGTTCTTAACGCCTTAATTATGCAAATGGAAATACGGTTTGGCGATTTTGAAAGCATCCAGTTTGTTGAGTTGTTGGAACCAACTCACTTCATAGTTTACAAAGAGAGCTTCCCTGCTATTAAACTGGATAGTCTTATGACTTATTTTCACCTTTTTAATATACAAAGATTGGAAAATGAATTGATTAACATTTATTCCGATATAGAAAATAATTTGTCCCCTCAAACGCTTTTACATTATATTGTCCTCATTGACCTCGAACCAGTGTATATGGAAGTGTCAAAATTGATTCGTTTAATATTAGCATTTCCTGTGACCACGACTTCCTCTGAAAAGAGTATGAGCACTCTGAACAGAATAAAAACATACTTGCGTAACACAATGAACAATGAAAGACTCAGCTGTATTAGTACCATTTCTATCGAGAAAATGCTTGTGAAGGAATTAATGAGCGATCAAGTACCGTATTGAAGGACCATGTGATTGACCATCTTGCAACCAAGAAACCTTGACGTTTGGAACTACTCTACAAGAAACTTTAAGACAAGATTTACTGCCTACCCGTTCATTAACAACCCACCTCGCTGTGTTTGTTTTGTACATCTGTGCGGTTTTCTCTATACCAGACGTCATCACGTAGTTGCTCTAGGGAGCCGGTGTTACTTGCTCCGCTCTGGACGGCTGCGTGTCACGTGACAAGAGAGCAGCGGACTTGCGGGTTGCATACCGTACTTGCCGCTCGGAAATGTTACCAGGTGAAGAACAGCTATAATAATAATAATAATAATAATAATAATAATAATAATAATAATAATAATAATAATAATAATAATAATAATAATAATTTGGAGCATGGACCATGTCAGACGAACAGGACACAGATTACAGAGTATAACAGGACAAGAAAATTATTAATTGACAAAGGAATACACAGCATTGTGCAATACGTCCTGAATAAATACATTTTCACGATTGACTGAAGCTTTGGGCCACGTACATTTGCCGAAAGAAAATACAATTTGTGTGATTTGTACACATTTTTTGCACTCTCATTAACATACATGTTTATATTTGTATGGCATTTATGACTATGACAAGAAATTAAATACAAGAACTGAAACATATCACTTGTGTACTCTTCCTTTTCGTTCAGATAGTATTGTATCAGTGATTGGTACTATCGTTTGCGTACTGACAAGTCGCAAAGCACATTCAAATTTTCATTGGTGAGCCCACTTCTGTGTCTAGATTTACAAATCTTCATTAATGAAAGCATCTGTTCACATAACTAAGTTGATCTGAATATACTGTATGTGCATAAATGTTGTGCAATCTAGGAAATCTCTCCCGTGGAAAACGAACATAAAATTCAGACAAAATGTTTGTGTTTGCAAACTTACATTTCATTTGAGTATTGCACTGTAAGTCAATCGGCTCTAGCTGCAGTTCTGGTCTAACAGTTTGTTCATCCACTGAGAAGGGCGTAGCGAACACCTGCAGATCCTTTTCTAATGCCTGAATATCGTGAAACCTACTCTCAAATTCGTCATATAGTGACATTAAAACCTTTTTATATTCTTCTAATGTTTTACCGGAATAGTTTTGAGCTAAACACAACTCTGCAGTCAAAGTGGGAAAATGTGTTGTGTCTTCACTCATGAACTGACTGCAACACTCCCTAACAATGGTGATGAATGACGTTAGGATGAGAACGTCATAGGGAAGTGTGCACACAAGATAAATTTAAAAAGAGGAAATAATTTATATAAATCAGATAATAACACAACAAAAGTTACAGGGAAGCAAGGAAGCAAGGAAGAGTGCAGGAACCTACCCATAATAATAGAGGAAGGGATCAAGGAACTACGAGGCAATTCACCTCAAAATGACACCAAGATTTTCAAAAAATTAAAATAAAAATATAATTAATAAATAATCTTTACACCTATACTCCAAATTTGAAAAATTAAATAAAATCTGAGGGACAATGAAACGTGCAAAAAAGCACAACTTTAAGGAGTAAAATGGATATTCATTAAATACATGACTTAGATGTAAATAAATTCATATCCATAACAACTAATACCTTTCTATCCCCCCCCCCAAAATACTGATGCATCAGCTTGGCTTAACAATTACCCTTGATAAACACATATTTGAAGTATATTAATATTAAATGAATTTAAAATTTAACACATAAAAAAAGGTTGGATGGTAAATCGAGGGCTTTTGACAGCACACCAGTGGAAGCTGAATTCCCACAAAACCCACATAAATGAAGGACACCCGAGAAATCAAAATTAACTTAGAATACAACAAATACCGACCATAATGTCCCCACAGCAGGCATGCCCAGAATAATAAATACAACCCAGATAAAACCAAAATTTAAAATCACAAAGTCATGTTAACGAGAGACAATAAATTAAACACCGGAACATAATTTAAAGGACCGAGCCAGTTCACATAACATCATCGAGACCGAAAATTAAACACACAGTTTCAGAAGAAAACAATTCATAGTAGTATTCACGGAGCAATCCACAAGATGTTGTTATCGCGCCAGAGAAAATCACAATAATCCCCAATAATTATAATAATCAGTTACATAACCGACAGGCACGAACAGATAAACAACAATAAGCAGAACAGATAAGATAAGAACCAGACTACATATCTTTCGCACTAGGGTAGTCCAAGCCCTCGATTAAATCAACACGTTACAATGGCATTGTTGACCTGCCGTTAACATAAATGCGGGTTTACTAAAATAATTAGAACAAGGATCTCATTAAAAGCCCGCAATAAGAATGAAAATAAACTAACCAAACCCAAATAATAAACTTTCCCTAAGAGATAAAACAATTTACAAATTAACGATGATAATAATAATAATAATAATAATAATAATAATAATAATAATGAAATTTTAAAAAATTAGAAACTAGTGTAAACGAAGTGTTAGTTCGAACACGGGCAATGAAATGCTTTAACACACTGACAGATGTACGAATAATTTAGATGAGAATCACAACAAATCACACACCGTTACCTGTACCAAACACACAGCACGACAGCAAAAATTTTAAAATTTCCAAATAGGAACGGCACACGCATTAAACAGAATACAGAAAATGAATAAAACCAAGGGGAAATCAACATTCAATAAAGTCAGAGGAGAATTTTGAAATTACCTAGGCAATAATGGCCTACTTCGTTACACACAGAACACACTTGAAACATGGCGCCTTACCACCAAACTAAGATATATTATTAAGTCACAACGGACACACGCACGAGCATATAACTACCCTACACAAGGAAAATAATATGAGCACAAAGAAATGATAAAGGCTTACTTAAATTAATCCATATATGCCTAGGTAAGGCAACCGTGATCTGAACTATTACTACAACTCACCAGTAAGAAATAAAATTTATATATTCGCATTATTACAACTACACTAAAACAAAAAAAGATTTAAAGAAAAAACTTGTTCCCTGTTGGGATAGTTCTAGCCCGTTACGCAATACCAGTTTAAGAATGCATAATATTAGCAGCAGTAGCACACGCCATCGTTCAAAGGCAACGTCTCCTTTCAAAAACTTTCAAGCACAGACAGACACACTACCTAATCCGCCGCCAGAAGCGGCACAGTCTAGTCTCGGAACTCGCCCTGGCGGGCACCGCCAAAACACACACTGTAGTACCTATGTACTCTCATAGATGGCGTAGAAGTCCGTGTAGCCGTCCACGATATGATTATACCATTCGAGGTAATAACACACAGTATAACTATGTGACGAAAGGTCCTCTTCGCCACATAAAGACAGAGTAGATGACCAGTAAGCTAACTGTTCTGAACGCCCAGGCACAATTTATCAGAATCCACCAGATACAAGGTTTAGTCATCCAATACTTCAAATAGTGTAGAATTCCAGTCTCAGCTCAATTTACAGGCACTAGGTCGCAGATACACGGTCCAATAGCAGAATGCAATAATTCACCAAAAATTACAAGTGCCGATAAGGGACACATTTTAAACATATGTTGCGTAGACATCTGATTGTCCAAATTAAACCACGTAACTAGCGTATTTTGCTAAATAACGCTTCATGACTTTACAACAACAGTACTTTTCGCTTAAAAGCTTTAACAGGTCAAAGAAGTGAATAATGGTAAGATCTCTACCTTGTAGGGCGGAATTAAGATTATTAAGATGGCTGGTGAGATCTACTAGAAATGCCAAATCTCGTATCCATTTTCCATTTTTCGTTTCTTCTAGTGGTTCACTGTGCTTTTCCTCAGAGCATAGAAGCGATGTAAAAATTTCCCTCTACATAACCCTTGCCACAACGTCAGTGTTTACACCTCTGATAAAGATAGCAAGTTAGGTGGTGTAATTTATATCCGTGCTGTCGTCTATCACCAATGAATATGCTATGAAATTCTTTGTGATGCTACACAATTGCCTATGAACGTCATTAACTAGGTCTTTTTTTCGTCGCATAATAATGCAGAAGAGGTTAAGGTAATAGATTGAAAATCATCCACTTGATCTGGACACACTGCCATAGCTGCCAGAAGTATACCACAATATCACTATATCACACTACCACTATATCACAATACCACTATATCACAAACGCACCTATACTGAAGGGTCTCAAAGTACGCCCTATCTACAAAGCAATCTTGTAGCTGGCCCGAATAGCAGATTCACTGGAATGCATATCCTCCTATTAAAAATAATGAAATACAACATAAATACATAAGTACATCAGTACATAAATCGTATCTGAGGAATAATTAAACTTTGTAATACAACCGATGAAAGAAACTTACTGTATTATAAGAGTTGAGTAGGATAATATGAAATTTACGTACCTCCTCAAACGCATTGTTTTTAAGTTCTTCCAGCAAAGCTGTCCTTTCCCACCCTTCATCGTTATCATACTTGTTGGCATGACACCAGGAATAATGGCACTCCAGAATAAGTTTTTAATGTGATGCAATATTGTATTATATATTAAAAATTTTGCCGTGTTATTTTCTTGAACTATTAAATACTAGTGATGGGCAACGCTCTCGCTCGAGACTGACGTTGCAGATCTCGAGACTCTCGGAGAATCTCGAGCCCGATCCTCCTGTAGTGCACGCTGTGCGACGTACCAGTAACTACAATACGACTGTAAACGTGTTAGCCAATAAATTTTGTCAAAAGCTTGGAAAAGTACTGCATGTTCAACTATGAACCCCTTAATACCATTAACGAAAGTGAAAACCGAATGTCAGTATCTTATACTGTTCACGGCTCATTTGAGGTAGACATCTTAGCTGAATAACCGTGCATAATTTGTGAATAACTGTAGATAGGATGTACACCATCTTGGATACTAGAGGCGTGCATTATTCGAACTTCAGACAGGGAAGATGTGCTTTGCAACGTATGCGACCCCCATTACACATGAGTGGAACGTGTAATCTAAAATGCAGGAGTGATGGGCAACGCTCTCGAGACCGATTCTCGTGTGCTGCGAGCTGTGCGACGTGACGTCCCAGTAACTATGAGTGTAAGCTTGATAGTTATCATCAGCAGTTCTCATATAGAAACGTGTGTGACGATACATTTTGTCAAAAGCATAGGAAAGCACTGTATCTTGAACTATGAGCTCCTTAATACCATTAACGAAACTGAAGACAGAATGCCAGTATCTTAAACTGTTCACGAGTTATTTCAGGTGGACTTCTTAGCTGAATAACCGGTATAATTTGTTAATAACTGTTATTAGAATGTAAACCTACCTGGATGCCTCACAATCGTTGTCGGCAGGGTAGCTTCTTGTGGTTCAGACCGGGCCGGAGGTGTTCTGTGACTATTCCTCTTCATCATCCCAGAAGTATTTCTGGCGACGTATTTTACTTCTTTGGAATAAACAACACAGCGGGCTGTGCTATGTGGCATCTCTTCAAAATAACTCACATCAACGACTTCCGCTGCATTTCAGATATCTTCTTCAAGTTGTCGCGTACAACTAGACACAATTACACATTGCACTGTCATTTTTAATGACATTTGTTCGGGGGCCAACGGCCGTAGCCGTGTTGAAACACCGGATCCCGTGAGATCTCCGAAGTTAAGCAACATTGGGCGTGGTCAGAAGTTGGATGGGTTGTTACGCGCTGTTGGTGGTGGGTGAGGGAATGGAGGAGCGGAAAGGAACTGGCCGCCCTACCGCACGTAAACTCCGGCTCAGGAACACCTCTGTGGAGGTTCGGACCTGCCTTCGGGCAGAATAACCCATTTTGCCAACGACCGTAGCTGTATTGAAACACTGGATCCCGTGAGATCTCCGAAGTTAAGCAACATTGGGCGTGGTCAGGAGTTGGATGGGTTGCCACGCGCTGTTGGTGGGGGGTAAGGGAATGGAGGAGCGGAAAGGAACTGGCCACCCTACCGCACGTAAACTCCGGCTCAGGAACACCTCTGTGGAGGTTCGGACCTGCCTTCGAGCAGTATAACCCTTACCTTTGTTCGGGGCGTCGACCTAAAGAGATTTTTTGCCCCTACTTGCACCATGTGATATGAACCTGCGTGTAATTGGATGGAGGAAGTGTAGAGTGCTGAATGTGAGGAAAGGAGCGTTAAGGACGACACAAACACCCAGTTCCCAGGCCAGGGATATTAATAATTTACAATCAAAAATCCCTTACCCAGCCAGGAATCGAACCCGGGGCCTTCGGGTGACAGGCGGACGCGTTGCCCCCTACACCGCGGGGCCGGACTGCGCTGTCATATACTGAAGTACCTAATTATCATTATTAACAAATACATCGCAAATGGGAAATATCCCGGTGGCAATGGTCACTTACAGTAGTAATAATAATAAGTAATAATAATAATGTTATTGGCTTTACGTCCCACTAACTACTTTTACGGTTTTCGGAGACGCCGAGGTGCAGGAATTTAGTCCCGCAGGAGTTCTTTTACGTGCCAGTAAATCTACCGACACGAGGCTGACGTGTTTGAGCACCTTCAAATACCACCGGAGTAGCCAGGATCAAACCTGCCAAGCTAGGGACAGAAGGCCAGCGGCTCAACCGTCTGAGCCACTCAGCCCGGCACTTACAGTAGTGTAATAACAACCAGCATAGTGATGTAGGCAAGTCTTCCTTCGTGAACAGGACCATAAGGGATTGGAATAAATTACCTGCAGCAGTCTTTGATAGATTATCTTCCGGTATCAAATCGTTTAAGATGATGATTAGTGCTAGTGAAAAATGAAAAGTAAAAGCTGTAAACGACGGACACTAAATTTGTGATTTTCTGCTGGATTTAGAATGTTAAACTAGTAGTATTTCTTCTAATATTTTCTCTCCATTGAACTGCTTGTTGTACTCTTGCTGTAGTTGTTGGGTAGTTATGTTTCAACTCCAATATTAGTTGAAGTGTTAAGCTAGTAGGAAGTTCAACCTATAGTATTTGTGTTAAGTAATGTAATGTAATGTAATGTAGTGTTAAGTAATGGAAGTACTTAAGTTGTGTGTGAATTTATGTATAATGATGCTGGATTTAGAAGGTTAAACTAGTAGTATTTCTTGCCATATTTTCTTTCGTTGTCGTCGTTATAGTTGTAGGGTAATGATGGTTTAACTTCACTTTATTATCACTTGTAATGTTAAGCTACTAGAAAGTTCAACCTATAGTATTGTAAGCGGTAGTGTTAAGCACTGGAAATTCTGAATTTGTTTATGATGGTGCTGGTTTTAGAATGTTAAATTAGCAGTACTTCTTGTAATAATTTCTTTCCATGGAATTGCTAAATACTGAATTTGTTTATGATGATGCTGGATTTAGAATGTTAAATTAGTAGTACTTCTTCCAATATTTCCTTTCCATGGAATTGCTTGTTGTACTATTGTTGTTGGGTAATTATGCTAACTTTACATATGACGCGAATACTCCATAACATTATAAGGAATTATTTCCTTCGTCACCAAAATATCGGTAAACACAAGCAGTGGTCATATGTTATTGAATGTAGGGTCTGATAACGATGTACACATATCTATCGAAAGAATTGGAGCAAACTGAAGCATTTTAATTACAGATTCCACTCCTGCGTAATGGTGGTTGCATATGCAGCAAAGCGCATCTTACCTCGTCTCGAGTTCGAATAATTCACGCCTCTGGTATACAGATACGTGTACCTACAGAAGCCGTCAGGTTCTGTACTTAAACCACTCATTCGTGTACCTACCAGTGCATACAATGCCAGAATGCGTATCCTTTATAATTATGTTATACTGCGTCAAAATAGACCTCGGTAGAAATGAAAACCCTAGTCGCTTGTTGACACGTATTTACGAAATGGAGAAGGCCCGTGGTTGGCTATTTGCATACTCGGCACACACAACATTCAGCTCCGACTACCTGCAGGCCTACGACACGCTGCTAGCCGCACATTGTGGGGCCAACGCTCTCGAGATTTCTCGAAATTTCCCGCGAGAAATAGTGTCTGCGCTAGTCTCGAGAAATCCCGAGAAATTTCGAGACCTAGTCTCAGACTGCCCATCACTATTAAATACTCTTCTTCCCAGGAAGGTTTGAAACTTGTTGGCGTCGATTGCCTATGCTGCGCTGAACTCTCTTCAATAGTGAATGTAACACCTACCGATTAGGCTTGAACGCCGTGTGATGCGAGGATAAAGGTGGAAACACAGTACTGTCAACTCACATAAGTTCACGCGTATCGTGTCTCAATCTAACCTGTCCAGAAAGATGTGCTATACCTTTGCGCCACTGGCCTTCAGTACGTATTACGTCATGCACTTTCCCTACTTCTTCCCCCTACTTGCTCCCTAAGCTGCTCTCGTTCCTCGAAAGCGGAGAGCAAACTGGCTCCGAATGCATTTTGCTCTCAATTGACGATGCCTGCTCTATATAATACAGAAGACGTGCATTAAATGGACACCCTTTTTCTGTTTCTTCTTTTATTTTTATTTTTTTGGGGGGGTACATAAATATTCTATATTCTAAGTCATTTTATAAACATACATTCTTAGACACTATTCGTTGTCTTGTCTAGCGCCTGCGCAAACAGATTTTCTGCTCGCCCGATACGTGAAAAAGCAACATAGAGCTACCATGTGTGAAACAGGAATCCTTCAAATTAACTCCGCAATTGTGGAACGTTTGACCGTGAGCCTTTCGATAGCCATATTATAAGCTAATCTCACTGTAAATTGTAATCGTTTGAAACAAAATGACAACAAACTTGAGATCAATGGAATTCTTGGTATGGAAACCGATTTCCTTTTTCTTTGCCAGTTAGGATTACTGCCTCAACGATAGTTAAGGAGCTGTTTCAGTAAGTATCTGCTTTATATTCAAGACTTACAGAAAATACTCACAGATGTACTCAAGCAGCAAACTGTTACGATTCTGAGATCACCATACTGCTGCGAGATGAATCAAAGATGGTATATACCATAAAACCAAGGAGTACACATCACAACCTTCTAGACTATCTTCTCACTCCAGTCCTTCCAGTGCATTCCCACTCATTTGTAATACATTCAATGATGAAGGTAGCCACTTTCGTGCCCCACACCACCACAGTTACAGACACACAACCCCTATAATGCATGATGGGAGAACTGAGGCTAATACCACACACAAACACCAGTGGTCTGCAGTGGATAGTTAGGCTGCAAGGCGAAATATACGGACACACTCACACACACGCCTGTTTATATGTATAGTCGGCTACTCTCAACCCCCACATCTTCCACGCCACCATAGTTACAGACAAGCAACCCCTATAGTGCACAGCGGGAGTCTCGAGGCTACTACCACATACAAACACCAGGGGTCTGCAATTGGTAGTTAAGGCTGCAAGGTGAAATATACGAACACATACGTCTATTTTGATGTATATTCGGCCAATCTCAACCCCCCGCATTTCCCACACCACCACACCTGCCGAAACAGAACCACTACAGTGCACGATGGGAGACCCTAGAGTCCTACCACTCATAAACACCGGTGGTCTGCGATGGCTAGTTGTAGCTGCAAGGTGAAATACACGGACACATACGTCTATATTTATATAGTCGGCCGCTTTCAACCCCCCACATCTTCCGCACCACCGCAGCTACCGGCATGCAACCACTATAGTGCACGATGGGAGACTCGAGGTTACTACCACACAGAAACATCAGTGGTCTGCGGTGGGTAGTTGTGGTTGCAAGTTGAAATATATGAACACATACGTCTATATTTATACTCGCTTTCGCTCGTTGGGGACTCTGCCCCCAAACTCCCAATTCCTCTACATTAGAAGTAGATTACGGTGACGAACCGGTACATCGTTACGAAAACAGGATAGCGTGACCAGATGGTCCGTATATTCGCGCACATATTTGGTCCAATAATAATATTCGCTTGTGCAGTATATTCAAAATTTATAGCAAAGATAGAAGTAAACGTTTCGACCTGGTGCAAATTACGTACGACTCAGAAGATGAGACATTATTTTCCTAACCAAATGGACAGCTATAGTCTTGAAACTTGTTTTGTCTATCGTGGTTAAAAGTTCTAAATTTTCGGTCCTTGATATTTTGTCGTATCTGCATCAGGTACACCGTAGATTGGTTTAGAACCTTAGATTAGGAGTACAGTGTCCTAATATTCCTTTCGTTTTTTCATTCTTACATAGCTACACAGAATCATGCATTTTGCTCACATACGACCAACGGACGATGCAACGAGCCTGCCGAATTACATGATTCTATCGGACTTATGTGTAAAACAGTAAAATTATAGAAAATGTACAAAATTGATGTAAAATATGAAAATGAAGCTCTAAGGCATAAGGGATCAAGATACGACTAAATGTTACGGGACCGAAGATGTAGACCTCTTCATTATGGGTTCCGAATGGCTTGTCCATTTGGCGATCCGACTTATCGTTTAGCCACAAAAAAACTCGAAACGATGGTCTGCACCGTCATGAAAATTGCCTCCTCTTTTCGGTAATTTTTGAAGGTAAAAAGTTAAACATTGGAACTTTTTCGGAATTTAACCGTCGGTTGCATGTCAAGACCTATAACTGTGCCAAATTATACAGACGAGGCCAGGGACCTGCTGAATTTTGTGATCCTACCTGTTTCAAGTATCTACCTCATGTCAGTCAGTCAGTCAGTCAGTCAGCCGTACGGTTTTATATAACATAGATAAGCGTTGAAGATGTGCATGTTTATAAGTGCAGACCTTCAATGGGAAATTTACTGTGGCGGAACGGTTGGTCGTATCGACAAAAGATCTGCGGCAAAAGAGGGCCATTTAGTAGCCTACATTTTTGGTCATAAGTCAATTTCTCGTACCTCGGCTATTTATGGGATAGATAGAGGGAAATGTTTCGATCTTGGTCAAATTTCGTACGTTTTTCACAAGTTGAGAAATTATTTCGCCAACTTACCAGACAGCTACAGTCTTGAAACTTGGCAGGAGTATCGACCACAAAACGATCTGACATTTTGGTTCTTTGACGTTTTGTCGTATCACCGTCGGCTTCACCTTAGATTGCTTTAGAAGCATAGATAAGGCTGAAATTTAAGTAGTGTTTCCACATAATTACATGGCGGCAGGAACAATGAAAGTCGGTTTGCGTATGATCAATGGACGTGGCATTGGACATGCTGAATTTCGTAATCCTACCTGTCTTATAAGTGTTTCTCGCAGTGAATTAATATATGGAAAAGAAACAAAATTGACTCAAATCTGAAAATGAAATTCGATCTAAGGTAGAAGGAGTCGAGATACGACAAAATGTCATAGGACCAAAGTTGTAGATCACTTCATTTACAGGGACCAAACGTCCTATCAACTTTTTGATAGGAATTACAGTTTAGGCACAAAATACCTCGAAAGGAAGGCATGCACCGGCATGAAAATTGTCCCAATATTTCCATATTTTTATGGGGTACAAAGTTAAACATTGGAACTTTTTGTAATTTCTCAGTCTTTACAGGGTAACACTATAACTGTGCCAAATTTCAATATTCTAGCACACCCGAAATTTGAGCCCGCCATTTTGTTGGCGTGGGGGAGGGGGCTAAAAATGAAAACTTTGAACTTTATGGAATTTTTCCTTAGGTTACACCCGAATAGCTATCAGAATGCCGAATTTCAAGTTCCTAGCTCATCTGGAAGTGGGTAAACATCAATTCAGTCAGTGAGTCTAAAGTCTTCTGGCTTTATATAATAGGGATATATGATATACAGTATAAGTCACCTCCTAGTTCGTGAACCATGGGCAACGGCTGAGTGACCTAGTAAGTGGTACTGAGAGTCGGGATACCAGTTGCTATGGAATGGGAGTGGGCATCGGATATATTCCGAGTCATGGCCCTCCTTGTGCTGAGGCGGCTAGGACTATACAATCCACCGGTGGTCCATAACCCGTTAGAGGAGAGATCCTCACTTGGACCATGTGTAAGTAGGGTAGCATCCTGCTTCATGAAATTGCCGAGCTTCATAGAGTAGTAAGATTAGCATGTAGTGTTGGTAAGGTACCTTCAGATTGGACAAAAGCAGTGATTGCACATATCTATAAGCAAGGGAACAGGAAGGATTACAACAACTATCGACGTATCTCATTGATTAGTATACCAGGCAAAGTATTCACTGGCATCTAGGAAGGGAGGGTGCGATCAGTGGTTGACAGGAAGTTGGATGAAAACCAGTGTGGCTTCAGACCAGATTTTCAGTATGCGCCAGGTAATTGAAAAATGCTACGAGAGGAATAGGCAGTTGTGTTTATGTTTCGTAGATCTAGAGAAAGCATATGACAGGGTACCGAGGGAAAAGATGTTCGCCATACTGGGGGACTATGGAATTAAGGGTAGATTATTAAAATAAATCAAAGGTATTTATTTCGACAATTGGGCTTCAGTGAGAATTGATGGTAGAATGAGTTCTTGGTTCAGGGTACTTACAGGGTTAGACAAGGCTGTAACCTTTCACCTTTGCTGTTCGTAGTTTACATGGATCATCTTCTAAAAGGTATAAAATGGCAGGGAGGTATTCGGTTAGGTGGAAATGTAGTAAGCAGCCTGGCCTATGCTGACGACTTGGTCTTAATGGCGGATTGTGCCGAAAGCCTGCAGTCTATATCTTGGAACTTGAAAATAGGTGCAATGAGTACGGTGTGAAAATTAGCCTTTTGAAGACTAAATTGATGTCAGTAGGAAAGAAATTCAACAGAATTGAATATCAGACTGGTGATAAAAAGCTAGAACAGGTCGATAATTTCAAGTATTTATGTTGTGTGTTCTCCCAGGATGGTAATATAGTGAGATTGAATCTAGGTGTCGTAAAGCTAATGCAGTGCGCTCGCAGTTGCAATCAACAGTATTCTGTAAGAAGGAAGTCAGCTCCCAGACTAAACTACCTCTTTACATCGGTCTGTTTTCAGACCAACTTTGCTTTACGGGAGCGAAAGCTGAATGGACTCAGGATATCTTATTCATAAGTAGCAGACATGAAAGTAGCGATAATGATTGCTGGTACAAACAGGTGGGAGCAATGTCAGGAGGGTATTCGGAATGAGGAGATAAAGGCTAATTAAGGAATGAACTCGATGGATGAAGCTGTATGCATAAACCGGCTTTGGTGGTGGGGTCATGTGAGGCGAATGAAGGAGGATAGGTTACCTAGGAGAATAATGGACTCTGTTATGGAGGGTAAGAGAAGTAGAGGTAGACCAAGACGACGATGGTTAGACTCAGTTTCTAACAATTTACAGGTAAGAGGTATAAAACTAAATGAGACCACAGCACTAATCGCAAATAGAGGATTGTGGCGACGTTTAGTAAATTCACAGAGGCTTGCAGACTGAATGCTGAAAGGCATAACAGTCTATAATGATGATGTATACAGTATATAGTCGGACACCTTTAACCCCCATATCTTCCATACCATCACGGCATCCGACACACAACCACTACAGTGCACGATGGGAGACTCAGGCTACTAAAATACCCAATCATCAGTCATCTACTGTGGGTATTTGTGGCTGCAAGGTGAAATACGCGAACACACACGCCTAATTTCTACTACAGCATCCCTGTACGCCACCCATTCTCTTTCTATATCTTGAACCTGCTTACTGTCTGCTGTTCGAAACTTCTCACTGATCATATCCATTTACTTCTGTCTAATTTCCTCGCCCTGGGGATGTTCTACCCTTATTCGTTTGCAGACAGATTTCATTTTCTCTATCCTAGGCCTAGAGATATTTAGTTCACTACAGATCAGATAGCGGTCTGTATCATCGAAAAATCCCCAGAAAACTCCTACATTCCTAACAGACTTCCTGAATTCGAAGTCAGTTAAGATATATTCTATTATGGATATGGTACCCCTAGCCTCCCATGTGTAGTGGTGAACAGCTTTATACTTGAAGAATGTATTCGTAACTGCTAAACCCATACTAGCACAAAAGTCCAGCAAACGCTTCCCTTTCCCAATAGCTTCCATATCTTCCCCATATTTACCAGTCACCCTTTCCTATCCTTCATTTCTAATTCCAACTCTCGCATTGAAATCGCCCAATAGCACTATTCTATCGTTGCTGTTGACCCTGACTACGATGTTACTCAATACTTCATAAAACTTGTCAACTTCATCCTCATCTGCGCCCTCACATGGTGAATACACTGAGACAACTCTCGGCCTAATTCCTCCAACTGCCAAATCTACCCACATCATTCTCTCATTTACGTGAAAAGAAACTATGTTGCGTGCAATGGTATTCCTGATAAGCAGCCCTACCCCATACTCTGCTCTTCCCTTTCCAACACCCGTCGAGTACACTTTATAATCTCCTATCTCTTCGTTGTTATCTCCCCTTACCCAAATATCACTTACTCCTAACGGATGCTACCCTACTTACACATAGTCCAAGTGACGATCTCTCCTCTAATGGGTTAGGGACTAACAGTGGATTGCATACCCCTAGCAGCCGAAGCACAAGGAAGCCCACGACTCAAAATATGTCCAAGATGCCCATTCCCACTCCGTAACAACTGGTATCCTGGCTCTCAGCACCACTTACTAGGCCACTCAGCCGTTGCCGAACTAGGATATGACTATATAACCCACACCATGAACCACACATGAAACCAGTGGTCAGTGATGGATAGTTGTGGCTGCAAGGTGAAATACACTAACTCACACGTCTATTTTTATATAAAGCAGGCCGCTTTCAAACCCCATACTCCCACACCATCACAGCTGCATACACACAATCACTATACTGCATGATGGGAGACTCGAGGCTACTACCACACACAAACACCAGTGGTCTTTAGTGGTTATTTGTGACTCCAAGGTGAAACATACGGACATATACGTCTATTTTTATATGTAGTCGGCCACTTTCAACTCCCACATCGCCACAGCTACTGAGATGCAATCACAATAGTGCACAATGAGAGATTCGAGGCTACTACCATACACAGACAGCACTGGTCTGCAATGGATAGTTGTGGCTGCAAGGTGACATACACGAACACACACGTCTTTTTTAAAAATATAAAATCGGCCACTTTCAACCCCCACATCTCCCATACCACTACAGGTGCAGACACACAACTACTATAGGATAGCATGGATGGCTCGAGGCTACTACCACACACAAACAAGAGTGGTATATGATTGATATTTGTGGCTGAAAGGTGAAATATATGAACACACACTTCTATTTATATGTATACAGATTGGACCACTCAATCTACTGTAAGTCATAGTGTACGATTTTGAAATATTTAAGGTACGTGTGAATTATTGTATGACGGTGTTGTAATATTCACCCTCCAAGTGGCAAACATCAGGCGTTTTATGCTTTTGCCCATTGACAACGCCTGGTATCAGGCGTTCTGACATGCTCTTTATTTTATTTCGATAATCGATTTATTATTAATCGAAATGTGCTAATTACGAGTCAAACGAAGGAGAAATGTTTGGTCATCATGAAATAGTTTGTATAATAGTATGTTGCACTCATCGAATGTAAAACGTTGCCAAAGTAGAATCATAATCCCGCTGTCTTATGCCAGTTGCTACATACTCAGCGGCCGGCCACACGTATGTCTCAGCTGAGCCAGCTATATTTAGTCACCAGTTTTCCTTCTATCAATCTGAAGTGTTGATATGTACTCATGTCAGCAATACTGAATCATTTCCTCGTTCTTCTGGCGGTCTGAACTGCTCGGTAGCGAGATACGTTTCGTGTCAGTTGCTAGAATGAAATCTTTTTGCCGAAAGGGAAATGAAGGGTTGAAACCACTACTGATTCATAAGTACAATATCTTCATGGGAGGTGTAGATAATAAAGATAAGTACATTTACCATGCCATTTGTTTCAGACTGACCAGAATGTAATGCAAGCAATTGTTTTCAAATCTCCTAGATATGGCATTATTTGATGCATACATCCTGTGAATAAAGAACACTGATAAGCCTCTAGCAAGACGAGACTTCATGGTCAGTATAGTTATGGGATTGTTCAATGAACAGTTTCCAATTCAAGTTGTGGGGCCAACAGGTCATGAGGAGGCTCCTCTCATGCTCTCGAAAAACTGCCACAGAATAACAATCGCCTCTGTGTTGTGTGCTTGCAAGAGAAGAAGAAGCAGAAGAAGTAGGGCCTAGTAGTCTACATTCTGGTATCCAGACGTGCAGCACTATGTAAAAAACTCTATTACAGAGTCATAAAAAGTCCAGTGTGCATTAAAAAGATGTTAAAGATAGGAATCCTTGAGTTGCTGGATACGGAGATTAGTATATGCTGGCTCCTTAAAGATGCTGTTATCCAATTGAAGAACAAATGAGCCGAAGTCACGTCGTTTATTTACGATTACAGTCCAGTGCGCCGTACGGCATTAAAAAGTTGTTAAGAATGTAAATCTTTAAGTTGCAGATCAAGGAATTCAATATATGCTGGCTCCTTAGATATGCTGTTATACATTCGAAGAACAACTGAGCTGAAGTTACGTTGTTTATTAAGATATTCATAGACGTAAAAACACATGGATTCTAGAGAAGGCTCTTCTGTTTTTTGGAACTTGCTTGCTTTTGCTATTTGCTTTACGTCGCACCGACACAGATGTCTTACGGCGACGATGGGATAGGAAAGGCCTAGGAATTGGAAGGAAGCGGCCGTGGCCTTAATTAAGGTACAGCCCCGGCATTTGCCTGGTGTGAAAATGGGAAACCACGGAAAACCATATTCAAGGCTGCCGACAGTTGGGCTCGAACCCACTATCTCCCGATTACTGGATACTGGCCGCACTTAAGCGACTGCAGTTATCGAGCTCCGTTTTTGGAACTTGAAGGAAGGTGATTGTTGCGCGCGGAGGCTTAAGAATCCAGAGATGCGCTACACTATGTTAAAAAAATAGAAATCCATAAAAAAGTCCAGTGCGCCGTATAAAAGTAAAAAGTTTTTAAAATAATCCTTAAGTTGCTGGTCATGGAAATTGATAAAGGCTGGCCTCCAAGCGATGTTGCTGTTCATTCAGAGATCAATTGAAATTGTAGTAACAGTATCTTCTCAAGATATTTATAAACTTGATATATATGTGGATGAGAAGTATGATGCTAGAAGAAAGTTCTTATGTTTCTAGAATCTTGAAAGACGATGGATGTTACGTGAGGTGGATTAACATATATAGAGTTAACCCTACACTGCATGAATTTATTTACACAAAATTCTGATGTGGGAAAATTATTACAGGACAAATAGATATGTAATAACACACTGACAGATTTTTTTTATGTATTTGATCACACTTGTGAGGAAAAAGAGAAAAATCAAAAGTGTGCAGAAACGCTACATCATGCATTGTAGACTACTTTGGTACAGATTTTACCACAGTACAGTATATGAGAAAAGGTATTTTTTTATCACTCCTAAAACATAGAAAGCAATTAAACTAATTCTTAAACAATTGTAAGAGATTTAGTACACTGATGGAATTTGAAAATAATATCTTGCTTTATGAATAAAGTTCTCAAATTGGAAAATAATGCCTTTATTTCAAAAGAGGGTTCTCAGATGGATACGTCATATCCACAATTCAACTGATGTGATAGATTTTGTAACAATCTGCGTTCTTTTTCAAACACAGTGTTGCTTTGCCTTTTTCTCATTAAATACTTGCGAAGGCTTTGCATCCATGGTGTTTGCATCGTTGCCTTGTCTCCATGAGGCGTAGACAATCCGCTGTTGGCACTGCTGAAGTACATTCGAACTGATTGCTTTTCAAAATCCGGTGTATATAGGGTAAAATGCAACAGCTGCAATTTTTCTTATGTTGGGCAAACAGGAGCAAGCTTTAAAACACGATACCTGGAACATGTCAATGCCCTGAAATACAATAAATTTTCAGCAGTTGGTCAACACATGAACGATTATAATCATAAATTTACAGACATTAAACATGATATGGAAATTCTCAAAATTATGAATAAAGGACCCCTCCTTAACATATCAGAGAACTGCTTTATACATCTAGACCAATATTTTAATCCAAACTTCAATCTTAGTGGAATTTCCGAAAAACCGAACATTCTTTCTGACCTGCTCATTCAGCTTTTCAGACAATCAAAATCAAGTATTAAACGTCCGATTTTTCATTCTATTTACAGTACTTTACTTAAACAATCTTCCATTTTCCCACATCCCTCAGCCCCGCCTTAATAACCTCTTCCCCACCTTTTTTTCCTTCCGTTTCTTTTTTTTCGTTCACGTCCTTCTCAAAATTTCCTTTGAACCTCACCTACCCCCAATTCTCTCTTCAGCTTATTACAACACGAAGTAATTTCGCATATGGCGTATTTTATTTAAGTATTTTCTTCCACCTGACATAATTCTTTCTTTCTTTCTTTCTTTCTTTCTTTCTTTCTTTCTTTGCTGTGTCATTCATTCAGAGTCAAATGTATGGTCCGCATTGAACTGCGAATTTCTATCCACCTTTATTTAACTCTATATATGTTAATCCGCCTCACGAAACATCCATCGTCCTTCAAGATTCTAGAAACAGAAGAACTTTCTTCTAGCATCATACTTCGCATCCACATAAATATCATAAATATCTTGAGAAGACAATGTTACTACAATTTCAACTTATCTCTGAATGAACAGCAACATCGCTTGGAAGCCAGCCTTTATCGATTTCCATGACCAGCAACTTAAGGATTATTTTAACAACTTTTTTACTTTTATAAGGCACACTGGCCTTTTTTATGGATTTCTATTTTTTTAACATAGTGTAGCGCATCTCTGGATTCTTAAGCCTCCACGCACAACAATCACCTTCCTTCAAGTTCCAAAAAACAGAAGAGCCTTCTCTAGCATCCATGTGTTTTTACGTCTATGAATATCTTAATAAACGACGTAACTTCGGCTCACTTGTTCTTCGAATGTATAACAGCATATTTAAGGAGCCAGCATATATTTAATTCCTTGACCTGCAACTTAAAGATTTACATCCCTAACAACTTTTCAGTGCTGTACGGCGCACTGGACTTTAATCGTAACTAAGCGACGTGACTTCGCCTCATTTGTTCTTCAAGTGGATAACAGCATCTTTAAGGAGCCAGCAAATACTAATCTCCGTATCCAGCAACTGAAGGATTCCTATCTTTAACATCTTTTTAACCCTTAAATGCGCAATTTATTATTTATTTTAAATACGACGGTTTTTCATTCAAAAAGTAATAGATTGTTACCAGAAAAATATTTTAAAAAGTATTTGGCAGAATTAATATATTTCAGTCAAAATATTAAGATTTTTGTGTGTTTTTTGCACAGGTATACGAAAAGCTGTACGATTAGTGTAGCTACTTGCAGACTTCAGTCTTCGGGATGTACTGGCTCACGAATTCTCTGTGGTAAACAACATTTTATGTGTTTTATATTATCTGTTTAAAGTTCACACCACTTCAGCTTATCAGCAAGAAAAAGTCATTAAAATAAAATATTGTTCTTTTTTAATACACAGTGACCCCTAGCGAGTTCGTCTGCAAGGCAGAAGTAAATGGACACCTGTAAAATCATAAAGCAGATATAACAAGCAACTATATTCTGCTTTGCACATATGCAATAATATGCATTTAAGGGTTAATGCGCACTGGACTTTTTATGAATTTTTAACATAGTACTGCACGTCTCTATAATTCTTTTCTCAATATCTCACATGGTATGTACATTTACGAGACCTTATGTGTCTTTACATTGTTTAATTTCTTCGGTATTTGTGTTTCGTTTTGGATAGGCTGACGATGACCTACTATTAGGTCGAAACTAGTCCCTAATCATATACGTAATTTAAACTCTGTACAATTTGTATTGAAAAGATGGACCTTAATAATACATTAGTTTAACTCTATTGTAATCACAGTTCAATATGGATCTATCATAATGAAACTTATTTCATTTAATGAACTGGTGCTCCTTTTCTCTGTCATTCTTTTTAAATTTACCTAAATATAAACATATTATAATAGCGAAACTTTTGCAAAAATAAATAATATAAACAAATTCATTATACTTTTGGTCTTACGTTTTTTGAGGATTAATAACTGCTTTAGTATAATCATCATCTCATTCCTTGTACATTGGAGGATAAAAGGGTGTGCTGTTTTAGTATGTATAACATATCAACGATTTTTGGCACAATTTATATTAAAAGTCTGCAACACCGGTAAAATATTGCTGCCACTACAGGATAAATGACCACCACTTCGAGGGTTAAGCTAATAGCAAGCTCAACCTATAGTATTTGAATACCGTAGTGTTAAGCACTGGAAAAACTTAAGTTGTGTGTGAATTTGTATGTGATGATGCTGGATTTAGAATGTTAAACTAGTAGTACTTCTTGTAATGTAATTCCTTTTCATTGAATTGCTTGTTGTAATCCTGTAGTTGTTGGGTATTTGTGTCTTAAATTTACTTTATCATCACACTACTGTAAGTGATCACTGCCACCGGGATATTTCCCAGTTGCAATATATTTATTAAAAATAATATGACATAATAATAAAATAGAGGCCTTTAAACATGAAGTTTATTTCATACAATGAGGTTAAGTAATCATTCTGCTAGGATCTGAAAACAACTGACTGCATCTCTGGTTGACTTTTGCTTCTGGAATCCAAACTGGAAATCGTTCAGACAATGATCTAATGCACTTTGTAACAAAATTTTCACAATCTCCAACAGTATTTTTAGATGCGTGTACATTTAAGCTTATTGTACGGTGGTTTTTGCACTCTAGAGCACTGGCTTTCTTTGGTATAGAGATTATAACTGATGTACAGTGTTCAACAAGCCATCTTCTGGTATATCTGTTTTAGTAGTTGATACAGTGCAGTACGTAAGGCATCTCCCCTCCTTTCTGTAACTCTGGAAATGTCATCAATTCCTGGAGATTTTCTTTCATGAATGTGTCGCCGTGCCTTATCAAATTCTTCCCAGAAAGTATAATTCTCAAGATCTGCTAATATGGAATCAGGAATTCTTACAGTATTACCATACGGATCTTCGATATACTGCTCCATTGTTGTCGCTGCTTCCTAAGTACCCCAGGAATTCAGCATTTCTCCCTAAAAGTGCACGAGGTTCTGTCCTAGAGGATGTGAAGCTTTTCACCCTTGTGTAGGCTTTATCTGTCCTACCATTTTTAATCAGTTCCTCCACATCTTTGCATTGCCCACCATACCATTGACTTGGATTCTCTACATAATCTTTGAATTATGTTCTTAAGTTCCATATAGTTCCTCTGTAGTTACAGATTTCCATTTCACTTTGATCTTTTCAAATATTTCTACCATGTTCCAAGGTTTTCTTGCAGCTGGCTCTGAAAGACTTATTTTGCTGCATTGCAGACAGTCTCCCATAGATTGCACCACACTGAATCAACCTCACTGGTTTGTATGGGAATTTCTATTAGCCTTCTGCTAATTTCTAGTTGGTATTTTTCTCTCTTTAATGGATAGCATAATATTTCAATGTTCCACTTCTTGATCTTGAAACATTCTAGCTTTTAAAACCTGACAATGATCATTGCTGAAACCAATGAATGGTCAAAGTTAATGTCTACACCTAGATAAGCGAGTGACTTTTGTAGTTGATTTCTATATCTATGCTTGAAGCAATGTAATCAATCTGACAGAATTTAATTAGTTGTTGGCCCTGTTTCATTCCTCCTCATTCCTCCCTTTGCTGTGCAAATAGAACAGTTAATGTTTTAAAATTTATTTACCAGGCAGAACATTAATAGACGAAAAAAGACAATGATATTTATAAATACATGGAACAAAACCATTTGTGTAGTCATCATCAATGGACAAAACTAAATAAATGAAATAAAAACCCAAAATTTATTGGGATTTGAACACGGAGCAAAAGTGTGAAGCCACAGCGAAAGCCAGTGCGCTACCACGTCAGTTCAATTTGCTATGCGTTAACAGGCACATAAAGCATGTTGGAAGCTTCAATCATCATTTTCTTGGAAATGGTCGAGTGTCAGTCAGTAAGACATTTGGAAGAGGTTAACTATAGCAAGGCAGGCAAGTGAACTTATCAAAGGGCCTAGCCAAAGTTATAAAAAGGTTCTGATAAATTTGAATAGGACCAGAATGTGAATGGTAGTTGGACTGTTGACAGGCCACAATACCTTACAGAGACACCTACACATCATGAAAATCAGTCAGGATCCGATGTGTAGAAGATGCGGTAGGGAGGAGGAGACCTCCGCGCATGTGTTATGTCAGTGCGAGGCTCTTGCAAGCACTAGACATCGATACCTTGGCTCACACTTCGTGAGCCTGGAAGACATTAGGAATGCCAACATCCGGACACTGGTATCCTTTATAGGAGCACTAGGGCTGGACTAGGCAAACCCGTTTAAGGGACACAAAGGGTCTTCACAGACCTACGTGTGAAGCCCTGGCTCACCCATTCTTTATCTATCTATATCTGTCAATAAGCCAAAACATTTGTTTGCTTAATTCAACCCCTCTTTCAATGAGTAAAGTTCCTGGCAAATCGGGTTGGTACACTTGGCGGGTTTCCATTGTCAGTTTGGGAAATGTAAAGTTTAGATTTTAAGCTCATTAGGTACAGTTTCTGTGTAAGATATTTCAAAGACAAAAGACTCTGCTGTACCCAGTTAGGATTCAAATAGGGCCATTAAGCTAAGGCCAAAAGATGTGCTTAAATAACTCTTGTTTTGTCCAGCTGCCTTTCTATTGTCATGTGTTCTTATGCAAATTCTTCGGTGGACTTACCTTGCAATTCTTTTCTTCCTGACTGATTTCAACTTTTTCATCAATTATTATTATTATTTATTTTTTTGCTATCAGTTTAACGTCGCACTAACACATTAAAGGATTTTGGCGATGCAAGGATAGGAAAGGGTTAGAATTGGGAAGGAAGCAGCCATGACCTTAATTAAGGTACAGCCCCAGCATGTGCCTGTGTGAAAATGGGAAGCCACGGAAAAACATCTTCAGGGCTCCCTCACCATCTCCGGATACAAGCTCACAGCTACGCAATCCTAATTACGTGGCCAACATACTCGGTTTTACAAATTACCTAGGGAATAAATTTTCTAAATTTCCTTCTCTGTCACAAGGTAATGTGGGCTTATCATGTAAGGGTTTGGGTAGTCAAACCTCAGTAGCATCTTTTTCATGTAAATGATGACGTGGGATTTGCTATGCATTCTCTAGGAATCCCTTGCCTTTTGTGCAGTGGTGACCTTTTAGAATTTACTACCTTCTAGTGTTTGGATTTCTTTTAATGTTTTATCACACTTAGCATGGGATTAGCCTTTTTATTATTGGGCAGCTATGCCTCCATAGGGTTCACTGAGTTGTGTAGCTGAGGATTTCTATGTATTTTAACCTCCAAATCCCCTCCAATTGATTTATAGTGCGTTCAAACCAGATACAACCTACGAGTTTGAAACTGGACTTAAAAAGCTCAAATAGACTCTGAATTTGCCAAAGAGCAATCGAGCGGGCGATGCTGGAGGTCAGTTTGAGGGCGGAAAACCAAACCAGAAGATCCGGAGGAGAACGAGAATCGTCGATGTGATGGAACAAGTGGCACGACTCATGGTAATTGGCTGGCCATGTTGCAAGAGGTGACAACAAATGGAGCTCAAGTACAGAGGAGACATCATGCAGTGAGACACTGGATTGAAACTGCCCAACATAGACCTTCACAGAAACAATCTGAAGAGGTCTACATTCAAGAATGGATGTTGAATGGCTAGAGAAGAAGAATACTGGAACTTTCATTTTTGATTGGTCACAGTAGTATTGGTACAGTGTCTGTTCAATTGCAGGCTTTCCGTCCCCAAGTAAGTTTTGTTCCATGTAACTGATTCTCTCAACATGTGATATCAGACCTTGTAAGGCAATCCAATCTGTGTTTGAGAAATATATGATTTTGAGGGGAAACTTACGTTCATCTCTTCTGGACAGTGCACTGCTTGATTACTCTGATGTCTAAATGATCTATTCCAACTTGTATTTTTATACTGTAGGGTTAATTAAGGAGAAGTCCTTTCCCCTTATCCAGCTCCTGCCAAGTTGGGGCATTTATGGCATTTCTCCACCTTCCTCTCTCCTTACACCATTTCTCTTCCATCATGTTATCCCAGTCCAGGTTTCTTCTTCTTCTTATTCTTCTCATTCTTCTTCTTCTTCTTCTTCTTCTTCTTCTTATTCTTCTTCTTCTTGCATTTGATCAAAATATTTATTTACTTGAGTGTGCCTGTTTAACCTCAATTTCATTTTATTTCATGTTTCTTCTGAGAAGTATAACTTCTTGTTTTCTCCCGCAGTCTTTTACTTAAGAATCTCATCCAGATCTGAGGCCTACACCTTCTTTCCTGCTGTGGATATAAACAAAGAACATTATTTATGTTAGTCCTGACAAAACACAGTAACCAAAGGGAACATTTCAAGTTATTTAGGTGGTGCGGGAGTTTTAACTAACCCTGAATTAAAAGTAAGTAAGTAAGGAATTAAGTAAGTCAGTCATCTCCGTACAGGCCAGAAGGCCCTTGGAGGGGAGGAAGGTAAAGGCTTCCACTATCCATAACCTCGGCACTAGGTGGGGTAGTGTGGTTAGCTCTACGCCCAGCTGCCTTTGCCCCCAGGAATTAACCTGGTACTCGTTTTTGGTGTAGGCTGAGTGAACCTCAGGTCCATGTGCACCTCCGGAAGTGAAAATCTTGTTTCTTAAATTTTTTGATTTCCTGACAGGGAATCGAACCCACGTCCTTCCAGGTGAACCAAACACACCTTTGCTGCCTCGGCCAGACAGCCCCTTCGGTATTAAAAAATTGCACAAGTTCTTTACAAGGTGAATTTGATCGGAGGCAATAAAAAATCAACTATGACAATTTAAAACCCTCTGGGATGGGACAATATTACATATTATTATGCAAAAATTTATCCCTAAAATATTTTTTAATAAAATATATATTATATTTTGTGTTCTATGCAACTTAATTTCAGGCAGATCCAATGCTGTATATAAGTTAAGATTTTAGATACAATAATATCAGTATTTGTTTAAATTTTGTTAAATAATAATTCTTAGGCATAGGTTATTGAGACATACTTGTGCGATCATTTTGTACCCTGCCGTAGAAGTAGAAAATATTTGCATGAGGGCACCAGTAATAAACGAGGAGATGGTGATGACTTCATACAGAAAGAAAGTGAATTACAAGGTTTCCTTTTTTCTAGGTCAATATTTTTGTAATATTTTTTAGACTTACAGTATTTTGTTCTTATACATACCATATTTAGGCAAATAATCCCCGCACCCTAATTTCACGAAGGCTCTTTTTAAAAAAATGAAACGAACTGAAATTCCCTCCATTGAAAGAGTAACGTAGGCAAGAACAAACATTTTTTGCTATTGGCTTCATGTCGCACTGACATGTATAGGTCTTATGGCGACGATGGGATATGAAAGGCCTGGGAGTGGGAAGGAAGCAGCAGCGGCCTTAATTAAGGTACAGCCCCAGCATTTGCCTGGTGATAAAATGGGAAACCACAGAAAACCATCTTCAGGGCTGCCGACAGTGGGATTCGAGCCCACTATCTCCCGGATGCAAGCTCACAGCCACGTGCCCCTAACCACACGGCCAACTTGTCCAGTGAACAAACATTTAATATCACTCTGCGAGATCCACGTGGTCTTTACGCAAATATGAACATGTAAATTTACGGATATAGCTCCTTTGTCTGAGATTATATGATAAAAATACATTATCACTGCTATGAAATATATTTACCAAGAAAATTAGCAAGTAGGTCTACTTACTTGAATGACAGATATTTCATTAATCTGAAATTGCAATAGGCTCGATTCACTGTAGATCGGAAGATTTGTTGTCACTTGCATCACTAGTATCCTCTCCTAAATTACTTATAAATCTGTCACACTCCACATCTAAAATACTTCTCACACGTGGTCTCTTTTTACTTGGATAGTAACACGACCGGTGGTGGATAATTCGTTTTTGGCAATGTAAACACTTGAAACAGACACACTGACACATTCGGATGTTAGTTTTGCGATACAGCAAAACCTTTAATTTGAAGTCTTTGGAACGTAGAAATCGGACTTCGAATTACATGATTTTGAATTAACCGCCAACTTGTAATTAAGAAATGCCAACCCTCGCCGCATCACAAAATATTCTAATACAAATTACTGCAAGCAATTAACATTGATTCACTGTTTAAAACTTTCAAATGCCATGAAAAAACTATTTCCAAAATGTATCAAACAATGTGCATTTACAGTGTTCAAATAATACACTTGGATAACTCACTGGCAAACATAACCTCAGGCAATGAAAGAAAAAAGAATTATTCAAAGGCAAGGAGAAATCTATGCTGGCTCCCCTACGTAAGTGCTTTATTCATTATATTACTGTACTGTATGCATTTTAGATGCCTTGTACTTGCACGGAAAGTATCCGATGACCTTAAAACATCGTGGTTTATTGAACTTTCGAATGACGAGGGGAGGAAGTAGAAAGTCTCTTGCTTCTTCTTATTCTACTCCTTTGTATTTGATGGACTTCGCTTGTGCGTTACATCCAGCCACCAATCTTATATATAATAAAAGGGAAGTTTCATGAATAAATGAGGTTGGGACAAGTTTATAAATGGATTAAACCTGTAGGATATCTCTCCCTCGCTTCCGTTTGCATTGCACTACAGTAGTGACTTTCCTTGTACGAATTCCCGCCATGGCACTTCCCAAGTTCTCCCGTAATGCCAACCATTGCCTTGTAACAAAGTATTCTAAGACCCATTAATGCATGCAATCTCCTTGATTCACAGTTTAAACCTTTCAAATGCCATGAAAAAAAAAAACCTATTTCAGAAATGTATTCAAACAAGGTGCATTTACATTACTCAAGTAACTTGGATAAATCAGTTGGCATTTACAGTTTACCGCCTATAATCTCAGCCATCCTACCGCAACAATGACTTTTTTCAACCAATCATAAGGATATTGGAACATTATACTTCATTTTTGGTGCTTGAGCAGGGATAGTAGGTACATCTTTTAGATTATTAATCCGTGCAGAATTGGGACCTTACACAATAGAAGAAGAAAAAACACAGTTCACGGACGAGGACAAATTATGCTGTCTCCCCTTCTCCTCGCAAGTGCTTTATTTCATTTTTTGGTTTACTATACTGTTTGTAGTTTTAGATGCCTTGTACTTGCATGGAAAGTGTCCGACACCCTTAAAACATTGTGGCTTATCAAACTTTCCTATGACGAGGGAAGGAAGTCTTTCGCTTCAGTCTGCATTGCTGTCTGTTTGGGCTCGGCATTTAAAAAAAAAAATTTTAATGCAGTTTCATCGACATTGAGAATATTGTTCGGTGCGTATGAATTGATTATAATTATGAGCCACGCTTTTCCACCAACTGTCGGCATTGCCAGTTTTTGTGGATTCTGCTGTTCCGCACACTGCCTGCTACGTGATATTATGGCATTCTTTAAAACTCAGAATACAAAAGAATTACAATTTCACTCGAACTTCAACTATGAAACACGCTATAGTGAGGAAAGCTACCGCTGCACGTTCCGGAAGACGCATTCTATCGTGGCGCGGAGACATTTTGAATTTAAATTACTCTGTAGAATACTTTTTTTTTAATGTAAAGGCGGTTTAGAATTAAGTCTGTTCTGTTTAAATATGACATGTGGGGACAATTTTTCTTCCATCTGTGGTTACACAGAGCATAACTGTACACTCAACATTGCTAGTAGCTTTACGTCGCACCGACACAGATAGGTCTTATGGCGACGATGGGACAGGAAAGGGCTAGGAGTGGGAAGGAAGCGGCTGTGGCCTTAATTAAGGTACAGCCCCAGCATTTGCCTGGTGTGAAAATGGGAAACCACGGAAAACCATTTTCAGGGCTGCCGACCGTGGGGTTCGAACCTACTATCTCCCGAATACTGGATACTGGCCGCACTTAAGCGACTGCAGCTATCGAGCTCGGTACACTCAACATTGAAAATTAGGTGAGCCAGGAGAGCGTTGCCAACCTTGATGCAAATAAAAACCTGCACCCCAATCGCAAAATTTTATAAAATGTATACAGGATTATTCGCGTAAATACAGTATTTTATTGACTAATCTGTCACGAAAATTCATCCATAGAAGCCTGGTTGCTTTCACTTTCTTATTTTCCTATCTTCTTTAGGGGGGGTCAGGTAAGGCCCAGATAACAGAAAACCAGATTTGCAGCTTTTGTACATAATCTGAGATGGTAGAAGATAAAAACTGCTATCGTGCTATTATCAACATAACCATCATCATACATTTGAGGATTTCTTGGTGACTTCATGGCACCCATTTACTAGAATTTTTGGATATTATCAATAATATTATCATGTCATGAAACTGATATCTCTAAAATTACTACAATTGTCAACCAACAGTGGGAAAAGATAGAGTAATAATAATTACATAACAAAGAAATAAAAATGTATCATCAAGCAGCAGCTAACGATTGTATGAAGAATACATCTTTTTGAGGAGCATTACTAAAAAAAGTAGATGCCCATGCAGGATCCAACATGTTACAATACTTAGCTAGATCAGAGTAACTACCTAGGTACAAGGCAAACAAATATGACATGTCAGGGTGTGATACCAAACATCATTCCTAACACAGATATACATTTTTGATGATATTCTGCTAATGGAGATAATATGAAAAGGAGAAAGAAACCAGAAAGTACACATTTTTAGAAAAGGAAATTATATTTATTTGTACAAGTATTTTTATGATATAGATTCACATATTACTTTGATGTCTCTATCTTGTTCTCTTAGCCAGACCCATCAAAGGCAAGAGGTTATCTGCATGGTGTATCAGAAATAAATTTATGATCGTAATTACTTCTCCACAAGTTTTCCTGAATTTTTCATTCGTCCCAAAATCTGACATTATATAAATTTTTAACATACAGTACTTCATACAACCCAGCATAAGGAAAAAAATCATTATTCACTAGTCCCTGCAGACTTACTGAGTTCAAATAACATGCCATAAAATATTCAGTGAAAGAATATTACACACTTGTAGCATCATGTCACACCATACATATTTCTATCAACAGCAGCACACATTGAACAGACAGGAAAATAATTACTTCTATATGCCATGGATTTATGCAAAAGTTTATATTCAAACATTTAAGGTAGTGAGAACTGCCTCCCAAACAATAACAGAACATGAAGAACATGGAATCCCCACCCGATGCCTGTCTGTCACGTGCGCTTGATGCTATATTCGCTTACCTTCTTGAGGGAACAGCTAGAAGAAATTCCAAACCTGACTGGAGAACTTCAAAAATACAAAGGCAGATAGAGTACTACATAGTAAATGTAGAAATAACTTCCCTACTATTGTTCAGATTAACATGCACACTCCATACTGCTTGACCATTTTCTGAAGCTACATAAGCAATCATCTCATTACAGAAGTTAAGTCAGCACTTGCAAAAGAAGAGGTTGGTTCTGCACACACTTCAATTCTCTCTTATAGCTCTCCAGTTGCCAAAGTTTCATGTTTAACATAATTTACTGTCAAAGAAGAAACCTGAAACTCTTCAAAAAAACTAAGAACAAATTTATATGACAGGTAACTAACTACTCAATCAAGCATGCATTCCTATGTGCATATTTTTCCAAACAGCATCTTCATTCACTTCATAAACTGAAGAACACAGGATTAAAATTTAACACCATTTTCAAAACATTATTTTGCTCAATGCAAGAAATGACCTTTCAGGAAGCATCTTTAATTAGTCCTTTGAGGAGGGCACTTTATTTTGCTAAGCACTTGCTGTGATGTTTGAGCTGCAATTCATTGCATACAAATGGTACTATAAATTCATAACATAGGTAAATGCTGTTGGAAAAAGTAAACGCTTTTAACAGGAAAAACTATAATAATAAATATAGGAAGAAACTTGTACTCTGAGTCATTTCTGAAACTTAAGTTCCAGGTTAATGCCAATATGATAAAAGTGGCAATGCAATTTGATAATGTAGGTTACCGGAGGTTAGGTGGGAATCCAGTCTTGCTTTGTGGATATTACCACAAAACACGACTGTCAAATATCATGGAAGCAACAAATGTGGATCAATAACAATTCTAATAATTATAATATTGCTTCAATTGCAACAATTTAATACATCATTATAAGAACTATGTGCTTATTAATAAAAACATATTGTTCTATACCTTAATCTCTATTCCTTTCTTCCATTATGCAGTTAGATTTCTGCAGTAAATACACAGTAATTCTGTTGGTCAATGCTGTATTCCATTGCTATAGCATCTGCTCTCCAAGCTTAACAGTAAAATGGTGACTTTACATTGCAAATTTAATTCAGAATACAATAATAGACAATACGATTAACCTTCACTTCATGTATTGCACCTAGGAGCTAATAGTTGAACCTCAAATCAGAAACAAAACCATTCTGCAGCTCTTTACAAACAGATAGTTACTTTTTACAGTACACATTCTACCAACAAATCTTTTATACAGCATTTACACCACAAATTAAATATACTGTACATATGCCTAGAGAGATGATGTACACACACACACACACACACACGCACACGCACACACGCGCGCGCGCGCGCGCGCGCACACGCACGCACGCACGCACATATGCACACACATGCACACACTTGTAAAGATAGAGGGTCTTTCTGTAACAAAGGCAACTTACTGAAAAATTAATTTACAGACTTAAGGACAGGACAGTGTGTGCAAATAAGCACCTTCTTTAGTTACAGTAAAATATGGTAATTTCTTCAATATTATGTAAACAAACAAGGAACCAGCCCTAGCTTGTAGCATTGCAACATTTTTGAGAAATAACATTGAAATAACCTTCTGTAGTTTGTCTTTTGATTTTACCCAGCCCCACTTCCCCCATCATTTTGCACTAAACTCTAGAACAGACAACCCTAGCAGCCACATCAACAGGCCTACCTACCATAAACTGCATTATTTACAAACCATTTGAAAACAGTCATAATACACATCCAAATACTAACTCCTTTTCAAAAAGAATGACAGACTGATTTTAAAAGAATAAAATTGTACAACAGAAGAATACTAAATAAATACCAACATTAAGTTCATAAAAGTAACCATGATGCACTGCAATATTTTAAAACTTTGTGATAAAAAGGCCTTCAAGAAGAAAAATCATTCAACCACACTTCTATTTGGTTATTTTTAAATTAAAAATACTGTTCAAATTCTGATGTAACAAAAAAATCAATCTACTGTGTGTTTGTTAAATAAGTATTAGCTCATTCAGAGAGCTACATCCGTTCTCATCACAACCTATTCAGCCAGACACCTGAATAATTTATTTAACTGTTAACTTTACATAAAATGTATACAACCTCCCCCCCCCCCCAACCCACAAAAAATTGCTTGTTAACATAATTATATAAAGCAGACCTCATTTCATCAATGTTGAAACAGTGAGACTTATGTACATAAATTCTACACATTTCTTAAAACCCAAACAATCAATAAAATGTTTAGTTGAATGGATCCATGTTAACATCAGAAGACTATATCCACTTCTTCCCCTTTATAAAAGAGGCACAAACAAAAATCACAGAAACTGTTCCATGGCAATCAAATGGATCTGTTGTGTCCAATCACAGTAATGATCTGAATATAATGTTACAAGAACAAATTGTCTTCAGTGTAACATCCATGTCCCTGAGGATGAGTTACGTCTCACTATGAACACTAACATCCAATTAGCATTAGCATTCCATCAAAATATCTGCACTTTATCATCACACTCCAAAATATTACTAGGACAATTCACATTCATGAGAACATCTGTCATACCTCTAGAACAGCACCTCATTTTATTAGGATATTATAGCAAAATAAGAATTATATCTTATTCCACTTGCCTCTAACTTCTCTTCGAACTGTTTCAACTGATCACTTTCACTGTTAACACTAATAAACTTGCAATATAAAAGCACCTGAACTTCACTCAGAGAATAATACTAAACAAAAGTCATTGAGCACCTCAAAGGAACACTGTTAACACGGGGAGTAAATGGTCTCTTGTGCAATGGAATACAGACAGTTATGGAACTGCTGCTGATGATATGCTGCTAAGTTGCTTTGTGCCAGTCACTGTAGGCCCTGCACATAATCTCTCTCTTATCATCACAGAATGACATATTAGAAGTCTCAAATGGGGCCATTAGGAGTAGATGTCATATCACTCTCACTTGTACTGGCTTCAGCTGGTTTTGGTCTGCAACAGTATCAATTAACAAGTCAATCAAACAATTGGGTAGAATAAGAACATGTAAATAACTTCACATGAAGTTGTTGTATGTCCCACCTTTCGGCAGAATAATTCACTGTCCACATACCACTTAAAGTACCTACTTGTTCCAGTTTTAATTTTTCTCTACCAATGAAAGCAAATTCCAGTCACATTATTATGATCCACTTAAAAATATCATAACCAAATATACCAACGAGAATACATGAGAGAGAGAGAGAGAGAGAGAGAGTGTGTGTTTGTTCACTATCCAGAAACAAATAGCCACGAACCTAGTCAACAGCGAAACCAAACTTCTTGCGGAAGTACGGAAGAAGTACATTGTATATCTCTTCAGAGATGTAGGTATACTCAGAACATGATGATGTCAGAGAATTAGATGGTGCAGAGATTTTTAAGAATGTGTTGGAGAAAGCCTTAGACCAAGCAAAATCAGACAAAGCTGTTGGACCAGTTCAAATAAATGTAGAACTGCCTAGACTGACTGATGTTAATAACTTCCTTTGAACCTGTTGAACACCTACAACACAGTAAACTTAGTAGCAGACTGACTGAAATCTCCCTTCATCAACCTGCCAATAAAATATAATCATAAACGAAGTAGTGATTACAGAGTGATTAGTCTAATGAGCCATGGTCTGAAAGTATCTTTAATAATTCTATGGTCTTAACTATGGAGGATAAGGGAAAACATCAGCAAAACTCAGTATGGATTTAGAAATGGTCTTGGTATCGATGCAAGTTTTAGTTCGAAAGTGTTTTGACCAACAACAAACTGTCTTTGCTTGGTTCATGGTTCATGGAAAAGCTCTCCTTATATATTAGTTAAAACATATTCAGCTTGGCCGACAGTTAAGATATGAACAACATCAAAAAGCAGTACTGAAACAAAACATGTCGCATTAAAATAAAACTGAAGACTACATTAGTGAAATCAAGATACAAAATTGTGAGAGACAAGGGACATGGTTGTATCCTCTCTTTGATCCTTTGTAACTCACATTTTCAAGCTACTTTTTGAAGTTTCCTTGATAAAGTTGTTAAAGGATACCTGGAGGATGTAAATAAAGAAATGAAGAACAGGAAATGAATAAACATCACCCGCTGAGCAGATAAATTCATGGTAATCAACAAGCAGAATATTGCCAATGCTGCCATCATTCTGGATAGAAACATCATTAAAAAGGTGTCAAATTTCATGTACTAATCAGTAAGATGCTGGGTAACACAAGAATGGGATTAGGGTGTAAAAATTAAAACCGGAATCAGCATTTGCAAGAAGTGTGTTTCTGAAATTAAAACATCTTGTGTGCATCTGTGACCTCCAATTTGAAACTCATCTGCGTGTCGTGAAGGGTTATGCGTTACCAGTGCTGCTTTACAGTGTCGAAGGATGAATAATATAGGCTTCGTCAATGAACTGACCATAGGCCTTTGATATGTGGATGTACTGCAGAATGTTCAAGATACTATGAAGGACTATGTCACCAACAAGGAGGTACTCTATTGTGTCAGGAAATCATGTGAAGTCATAACCCTAGTAAAAAGCAGGAAAGCAGCCTATTTCACTCACATCTTCTGATATGACAAACAAAGCCAGATTCTTCTTATTCGTCTTTTTCTTCTTTGGACACTATTACCTTAAAAAGGTTGGTGATTCACCTGATTATGATTACTCGTGAAGCAGTGGCTCAAAAGATTTCAACAGCAGTTTGTCCATACCAGCGGCATAAGTCTTTAAGCCTCAAATTTCTCTGTATCACTACATATCACCGCCCTTCAATTTTCCTCTTGATGAGGAGTTGGAGAAGTTCATATCCTTCACCTCTCATGATGTGCCCGATGTACCTGAGCTTTCCCTCCTCGACTGTGGTTACAAGCTCTTATCTTAAATAAGTTGAGGTCTTCCTTATTGGTCTTCCTTTCTACCCAAGATATCTGAAGCATTCTTCTGTACAAGTATATTCTGAAAGCTTCAAAATGCCTCTCCAGCCAACGGCTGAGCATGCAGCCTTCTAAACCACACAGAAGGACAGGGAAAATACAGCAGCACAACATCTAAACTCAGAACTGAAGGTTGAGGTTTCTATTGGCACGGTTGAACAAATTTTTGGCTTGATCAATCCTGGATATTTCATTCTTGGAATTGCAATGCTCATTCACTGCAGTTCCAACGCACTTCAAGGATGACACTTGCTGAATGATTGTGCTGTTAATTTGCAGTGAGCCCTCCTCCTATGATGTTTTTGAAAATACAATCAGTTCCTTCTTGCCACTATTCATGAATAGGCAAAATGCTGCAATGATACTTACAATGTTAATAACAATTTGAAGATCAGTAAACCTACTGGCTAACACTACCATATCATCAGCAAAGCGGGTGTTATTAATGACAGTTCCATTGATCCTGATCCATAGATTAACATCTTCAACAGCTTCTCTGAACACAGATTCACTGTAGATGTTAAGAAGGAGAGGAGACAGGACACAGCCCTATCATACACCTCTTTGTACAGCTAGGCCTATGTCCTCAGTTGTGTCTTCCTTTATTTTGACCTCTGCTGTTTAGTTCCGGTAGAGCTGAGTGATGATATGCAGATCACCAGCATCAACACCAGCAGGTTTAAAATCTCAGCAAGCTTTGCACGAGATATGCAATTGAAAGCTTTTCAGTAGCCAATTATTATTATCATTATTTTGTATGGCAAAGAAAAGGATACATGAATAGCCTTACTTAAACATCCAAAGTGTTACATACTGTACAGGATTATTCACCTAAGAGGTCCACCTCAAATAACTCGTGAAACATTCAAGATATCGACATTCGGTTTTGACTGTTTCCTATACCTGAACTATAACTTACAAATATTTTGAATTCATCATCTAACAAGTACTTCTTGAGAAAATGTAATGTATTCAAACATGCTTTATTTGCTAACGAGGGCGTGCCCAGTTTGATTCGTGCTACGTGTGAAACATGAGCTCGATGTTGACAAAGAGTTGCTTCAACTTCTTCTGACAGCTAAGTTTTCACTCTACTGTGATGATAAATAAACTATGATGAAAATGTACGATTCAACATCTTTAATATCACCAGATAAAGGAAAAGCAGATATGCAACAGATTTCCTTTCCTATCCGACTTCCCTTAGGCAACCTTTCTTCTTTTCTGATCCCAACGGTATTAGGTTTGCAAAGTCTAGGAAGTATTTCATTTCCATGGCCTTTGTGGCCATTCTCTTTCTTTTGTTCATTCTTTGAGGAATCAAACTTTTTTTTCCTAGAACTAGAAAAAGAAATCAGGATAGTAAGGAATTTCAAGTTACCCAATTGCAACAGTCAAGTTTTAGGGAGGAAGGGGGTCTGAGACTGCTCTTGGTAAACTGTCAAAGTGTAGTAAATAAACAATTAAAATTCGGTACATTGATGGAATCTTATGAGACTGATGTGGTGATAGGAGTGGAATCGTGGTTGAAAGAAGGGGTGGGTAATAGAGAAGTATTTCCAGAAGGGTACACAGTCTATCATAGAGACCGAGGAGATAAAAAGGGAGGGGGGGTGTTTATTCTGGTGAAGGAAACTTACTGTTCACATGAATGGTTTACCGATGAAAGGGATGAAATATTAGGGATAAAATTAGTTTGTGATAATATGAAGGAGGTGGGAATTATAGGAACATACAGGCCTGGAAGAGAGGAAAGAGACATGGAAATCTTTGAAAAAGTAATAGATTATACTCATAAAAACAATAATAATGATATGGTAATAATTGGGGGAGATCTAAATTTGCCTGAAGTTGAATGGAAAGGAGCTGCAAGTGAAGCCCATGAACAGAAACTGGCAAATAAGTTAATTTGGGAGGGAGGATTTACACAAGTAGTACAAGAACCGACTCGCCTCAATAACTTACTAGATGTATTCTTGGTTAAACCATGGGAAATTGTTGATAAAACTGAGGTAATTGAAGGAATAGGAGACCATAAGGCTGTAATAATGGATGTAGGACTGGTACCAAAAAGGCTTAATAAGAGGGTTACACAAGACAAGAAATTGTACAGAAAAACTAAAGTTGATGAATTTGGGACTTACCTTTTTTCACAATTCAGTTGTTGGATAAGTGAAGGGAATAACGTGGATACACTTTGGGCTAAATTTAAAGGAATTATTTGGGAAGGAGAGAAGAGATTTGTACCTGTTAAGAAGGGTAAAATGACCTCAGACCCTGTTTATTATACAAGGGAAATAAGAAAATTAAAAAGAAAATGTAGAATAGTAAACAGGAAAATCAAAGAGGGTAGGGAGAGTAGAGAAACTAGAAAACAGCTAATGAGGGAACTGAATAGAGTGAAAAAGGAAGCAAAAGAGAATTATATGAATGGCATACTTCAAGAGGGTAATGACCACAAAGGGAAATGGAAAAAGCTGTATTCATATATCAGGAATCAAAAAGGAAAAGGAGTCCAAATTCCTCCAATGGTGGGAGAAGGGGGTGAACACTGTTTAACAGATACTGAGAAAGCAAACCTATTTAGTAGGGAATTTAGAGATTCAGTAGATGATTGTCAAGAGTTGGAAACCGAAACAGAAGATAGAGAGGGAGAGAGACAGAGGGAAACAAGAAGCTTCTCATTCACAAACGAAGATATTTTCAGAGAAATCCAACTGCTTCAGCAAGGAAAAGCTGCAGGAAGTGATCAAATTACTGGGGAGGTATTAAAGACAATGGGGTGGTACATAGTGCCTTATTTAAAATTTCTCTTTGACTATGTCATAAATAATAGTGTAATACCAAAGGAATGGAAGGAATCTATAATAATACCAATTTATAAAGGAAAGGGTGATAAAAGGAAACCAGAGAACTACAGACCAATCAGCCTGACCAGTATAGTTTGTAAAATTCTGGAGAGTTTAATATCGAAGTACATCAGAGGGATATGTGATGATAAAAATTGGTTCATGAGGAGCCAGTATGGATTTAGAAAGAAATTTTCTTGTGAGGCACAACTGGTGGGATTTCAGCAGGACATATCAGATCAGTTGGATTCAGGAGGTCAGTTAGATTGCATAGCCATAGATCTTTCCAAAGCCTTTGATAGAGTGGAACATGGAATATTATTAAAGAAATTGGAGGGAATAGGATTGGACGTAAGGGTTACACGTTGGATAAAAGCATTTCTAAATTCAAGGGTTCAGAAAGTCAAAGTAGGAAATAATGTATCACAGGAAGAGAAAGTTTGGAAGGGAATTGCACAGGGTAGTATAATCGGTCCGTTACTTTTCTTAATATACGCAAATGATTTAGGGAACAATATAACATCAAAAATAAGATTGTATGCAGATGACATAATTGTTTATAGAGAAATAAACAACATTGAGGACTGTTCAGAATTACAAAGGGACCTTGAAAGTATCCAACAATGGGTTGAAGAAAATAATATGAAGGTTAATGGAGGCAAATCAACTGTTACAACTTTTACAAACAGGAGCTTTAAAACTGAATTTGAATATACTTTGGATGAGGTAGTTATCCCAAAAGAAGGCAAGTGCAAATACTTAGGTGTGAGATTTGAAAGTAATTTGCACTGGAAGGGTCATATTGATGACATTGTTGGGAAAGCATACAGATCATTACATGTCATAATGAGGCTACTTAAAGGATGCAACAAAGAATTAAAAGAAAAAAGTTACTTGAGTATGGTTCGTCCATTATTGGAATATGCAAACAGTGTTTGGGATCCTCACCAAGAATACCTAATAAAAGAAATAGATAGTGTGCAGAGGAAAGCAGCAAGATTTGTAACAGGGGATTTCAGGAGAAAGAGTAGTGTATCAGAAATGTTACAGGAACTTGGGTGGGAAACTTTAAGTAAGAGAAGGGAGAAAACTAGACTTACAGGATTATATAGAGCCTATACAGGAGAAGAAGCATGGGGAGATATCCGTGAGAGGCTTCAGTTGGAAAATAATTATATCGGCAGGACTGACCACAAATATAAAATTAGAAGGAATTTTAGCAGAAGCGATTGGGGTAAATTTTCATTCATTGGGAAGGGTGTGAAGGAGTGGAACAGTTTACCAGCGGTAGTGTTTGATCCTTTTCCAAAATCTGTACAGATATTCAAGAAGAGAATAAATAGCAACAGAGAAAATAAATGAAGTGTTAGAGGGCATTCGACCGGTGCAGGTTATTGTAAATTTAAAAAAAATGTGTGTGAATAAATTAATTCCATCCCCTGGTCTAAGGAGTTTGGACAGCCAAAGTAGGAGACTGCCTGTAGGGGTGAAGTACAGTGGGGACTTCGAGGGCCCTGGGACCGCTACGGTAGCTGTGAAGGCCCTTCAGGAACTCTGAAAAGTGGTGGCAAAAGGGGCTCTGGTTAAGACGCAGCAGGTCGTTATGCTACTTAGGATCCAGAACGGGTAAAAAAAAAATAGTAAATAAATAAATGCAATGTAAATATTAATGTTATACCAGTTTTATAGTATCATTTGAAGCAATTCCACATACTGTATATCAGTTGACTATATTTGTAAGTAGTACAGGAGATATTATAATTAGAATTTTGTAAACAATATAAATTTATTAAGGATGAGCTGTGTGTTAATAGAAAACATTGTTAGCGTAAATTGTATAATATTGTATTATAGGAAAAATTTTCTTCTCTTGTTAATTTAATATTTAGTGCTTGACAATAATGTATTTTAGTGTACCATTTGCCACCGAGGTAGACACCTCATTTGCAAATAAAGAGATTTTGATTTGATTTGATTTTATTGTTAAGAAGGGAATGATTGCCCAGTTTTACTAGTTGTACTACTTCAACAAATAATACTCACTTCCATTACCACCATTAATTAAAAACATTCATACTAGGCCATTCTTTCTCTGCCACTTCTCCCACAACTTGTGGTGGAGATATGTTGCGATCCATGTTACACACACACACGCACACACTGTAACCGTACAACAGGGTTACAGATTCCATTCAGTATTTATTATTATTATTATCATCATCATCATCTTCCTTCCATGTATTGGGCCATGTGACCTGTTACGGTCTTGCATTTTACTTTTTGCAAGACTTGAAAGCAATCAAATGTCCTTCCGACGGGTTGCTAGCCTGAAGGAAGTAAGACCATTGGTGGGGCTGCCACCTCTCAGCTAATGGACTAGCTGAAATCACAGCATTTCCTCCATAATGGATGTAACGGTTATACCGCCGTGACTCTGTCAACAGGGCTGGGAACAGGTTTTTTCATCTTGGGAAGGTGAGGTTGGCATTTGGGCAGGAGAGGTTATGTCATAATCATCATCATCATCCTTCCAAGTACTGGGCCATGTGGCCTGTTACGGTCTTGCATTTTCTTTCCATCGCTTCATTGGACGTCCTATAGATCTCTGTCCTCTTGGTTGATAGCGTAGGATCTCCTTTGGTAGTCTTCCAGATTCCATCCTTTGAACATGACGTTTCCAGTTTTCTTGGTAATCATAGATGTAATTCATTACTGATTTCACATTCAGTCCCTTAAGCACATCTTCATTTCTTATACGATCCCATTTCGTATAGCCTGCTGTTCTGCGCATGAATGTCATTTCACGTGCTGTAATTCTGGAAATGTCTTGAGTTCTTATTATTATTATTATTATTATTATTATTATTATTATTATTATTATTATTATTATTATTATTATTATTATTATTATTATCATTATTAACCCGATTCATTAGATTTTATATTCTGTTTCTCATCATTTAGACTGTAATAATTAGGTATCACGCATATTATTGTATTTAATCATAGGTTAAGTGAATATGTTTGTAATTATGCTGTATATTAGTAAGTGAGATTTGTTGGTTCGATAAAGTCATTCTGTGGCTTGTATCTCTGGCTAGATGAGCTGGCATAGTATTTTGCAATCGAGGCTATGTTTAACTGAGAATGTTATGTGCAAGTAGATTTCCCGGTGACGCATGAAACTTGGTCATCTGCAATCCGCTTGGGCACGCTTAGACAACACTTGACTGATGACATCAGTGCGTGGGCACGTGATTGCGACAAGTGTCAGTATTCGCCAGCTACTGTATGTTGAAGTGGAAGGGATGAACAGAGAGTAGGGAGATGAGTCGTCATCGCGAGGTTATAAAAGTCCATGCAACGGTGGTGAGAGGTATTCAGATCATATCGTTCAGATCATATGCAACAGTCAGATGTATCAAATGGAAGAAGTGGTCTTAGAGTGATGGTCAAAGCTAAGAGTTGTGTTTTCAAGAGGTCTTGTAATAATCGAGGAGGTCTACAAGTGGCGGTTGTATCCGAGCAGAGACGGATACTATGCTGATAAAGAAACATCATCTTCTTGTGAGGATGGACTTCACAAGATGTTTCAATAATATTGTCAATTACTTATAATATATTGAGTGGACGTAATTACATTGGAGCTCCCTACACGCGTACATGGTATGTAGGCCAACTCCTTGTGATATAAGAAGATAACAGCAGACGGCTCCCGACTTCAGCTCATAGGTTTTCCCAAGAATTTCAAGTTCAACAGCGGTGTATACAGACATCAGGTAATTAAAGCATCAGACATGTTATGCATACATAACATGAAGAAGAATGTAATCAGCGGCGATATCACATCTCACTTCAAGTTCATGCCAATAGCTTTTTTTATTTAGATTAAATTTTCCTTTTATTAGTATCGCAAATCTCACTATATATATTTTTTTGTTAAATTAAAAGACGTCAATGATTGTTCATTGTGACGTAAATTATAGTCATAAACTCAGTTTTATTTTAATTATAATAAGTGATTCCAGCTCCATGTACAATCCTCAATTGTGGAAATGCAACAGTAATTTAATATTGTCCTGATCCATATCCCTGTATATTGCCAGATATGTGAGTTTATCACCTCACACCTTGAGATAATTGATATAAGAGGTATGCTCTACCGAATTTTGTTGTTTTTCTTAAAAAAGCAACTGGCGCTCAAACAAATGTTATTTATATTGTGTGGAAGATATGAAGGTAAAAGAGTAGTGGTTGGAGTAGCAACAGCATGTACGTACGTACGTACGTACGTACGTCAATTTGACCCAGTTTTACGGGCACATGTCCTTCCTGACGTCCATCATGTATGGTTTTCTTTTTTTCTAGTGTCAACAGTAACTTAGGTTGGCGTTAGGAGGCAATGAGGTAGGAAAGGGCTAGACTGGGAAGGCAGCGGTCATGGCCTTCATTTACGTGAAAATGGAAAACCATGGGAAACCATCTTCAGGACTGCCGATGGTGGGGTTCAAACCTATCATCTTCTGAACGCAAGCTAACAGCTAAGCAGCCACACTGTGCAGCTAGCTCGTTCAGTCTTGTGTGGTTTAATGTCACGTCAGGATAATAATGTCCCACTGAACCCGTCGCACATCCGTTTTTCTTTACCTGTTACCTAAGGCAATATTGCATGTGTTGAATCATACCTTTTCTCATAGTGTATTTGTGCGTTCAATATAGCGAATACCCCGTTATCAGAAGAACATGAAGGAATTTGGTATGTCAACAGCTAGCTTAAGTTCTATATGTAGTGTGAATCAAACAGGGCAGTCCCCAGCTGGCAAATGATTCAAGTTTGAATACATTACATTTTCTGGAGAAGTACTTGTCCGATTTTCAAAATAATCATGGTGCTGGTAATGTTTGTATGTGATGTGTGTAGAAAACAATACAGTTCCATTTAAAAAGTTAGTACCATTACCTCAGAAGATACTGACACCATGAAAATGTATTTAAGTCCAATTATAAGCCCTTTGGTACCATTAATGAAGATGAAAACAAATGTCAATATCTTTAACTTTCATGAGTTATTTGAGGTGGATAACTTAGCTGAATAACCCTGTATATACATCACACACAAAAACTACAGTCAGCAAATCTTCAGAGCTGTTGTTTACAGAATAGCTGCGTCTGCTCCCCAGCTAGGTCCAGTTAATTTGTGCAGGATGTTGTTGCCAGTTTTAAGTTTTGCTGCAATTCTACATAAGTGTTCTTTGTATGTGAACAAGCAATCTAGAGCAATTTGGGGTGGGAACTGAACTTCAGTTGTTGAACTCTGAATTCAGTCTGAGGCACATACAGTATTATCCCGCTTTTACATTTCTGCATTTTATGTTTTCCTATTGTTTATAACAACTTTTGTTGGGCTCCTCAGATTCTGTATGCTTGCAATGTATTAAAATCCTCAAATTTATGTTTGCGACATTTAATGCTTCCTACCATTTACGCCCCATCAGGCTGTACGAGATGGGGAAAAAAATTGAAGTAAAATGGCGTTGCAACTAACCTATACCACTTCGAATAACCACGGCATGATGACCAAACCGGAGAGCACAACTTTACGAAAACACATGTGCAAAACTAGCCGATTATGAATAGATTAGGGGAAGCAATGCAAACTGCATATCAACTCTGTAGAGCAGGCTGCCTACTCAACAAATTTACGCAAAACACAAGACAATTCTGACAAGCAGGTTACCTACTCGACAAATTTACGCAAAACACACGACAATTCTGATGAGCGGGTAGCCTATTCGACAAATTTACATAAAACACATGACAGTTCTGATGAGCAGGTTGCCTGCCCAACAAATTTATTTTCTTGGATGTGTTTTTGGGTTGGGGATCTATCTAAACTTAGCGTGGACAATAAAGCAACACCATAACTAGGCAACCAGTGTACATCATATGAACGGATGATTGACACCATTTTGGTGGATGGAAAGGCTTGTTTCTAGAAAATGCACATAAGGTGGCAAATATTCTTGGCACTGAAAACTTCAGTGCATCCAATGGTTGGATCGATCAATTTAGGAAAAGACATAACGTTACCTATAAAACTGTTTGTGAGGAATCAAACACAGTTAGTGTTGAAACTGTGGAAGAGTGGATCAATGGAAGATTGCAGGAGCTGACCAACAAGTACGAACCCAGGAATATTTTTAACCTAGACAAAACTAGGCTCCTTTTCAGTGTGTTGCTCAGCAAGACTTTGGCATTCAAAGGAGATAAATACCATGGTGGGAAACACAGCAAAATGAGATTCACAGTGATTTTGGAAGCCAATGCTGATGACTCTGAGAAGCTCCACCCCTTTGTGATAGGGAAATCTAAAAAGATCGTTGCTTCAAGAATGACTTTCATATTCCATTATGATGATTCCCCATGATCAATGGAAGTTCCTTTAAGCAAGCTTCAAGAATGGGAGATCATTAACAACTGCCTATGATGCCAACCATACATACACACATTATCATTATAAACCGTTATGCCTTTCAGTGTTCAGTCTGCAAACCTTTGTGAATTTACTCAGTCGCCACAATCCTTTATTTGCAACTACTGTCGGATTTTTTATTATGGACACTCGAGTTTAGGATTTAATTACAAACGAACCAATAGGCCTATTGCAATACGCGTTATACCGATATTTTCCTTGTTTAATTCTACATTAGCGTATATAAGACACATTGTTTTCGACGTTCATTAAATATTTTTTATTTGTGGTTGTAATAAATATTGCTCGGGTTTTTGGCTTCTTCTCTAGGAAGCGCTCACTTAGGAATATATACAAGGAAAACTACTTGTCTGATGTTAATGCAATTTTTATATGTTATAACCACTTGTATTTGTAGTGTAATACTAAAGTTACAATTTTTTTCAACCATCCTGAAAAAAGTTCTTATCATTTTTCTAAAGCAACTCTTTCTCAGCCCAGGATAAACGTACAACAGCAAAGTTGGGCTTGTTTTGAAGCACTCAGTCATGGTTATCAGAAACTACAACTGTAACCGTACAGTTTGGTACCGAATTTATGAAGAGTAATATTGAAAGGAGGTTTTGTACACGCCGGACCGTGCGATTAACAGCAGGCCGGGTGGTGAAAACGGGCGCAGTGTTGCCGCGTTCAGTAGTAATCACGCGCGCAACGAACACAGTACACTCGCCCCGGGCAGTTGTGCAACGGAATGCCCATGACCTTGGTTTATCCGCAAGCTATTTTCAGTTGTCCTATGTTCTGCATGTTGGCCACGTCACTTCAGGATGCCTCCGAAACCGCCGCTATCAGAGGGTGAACTTGCAATGATTTTGAGTGCTATTTGTTTCTTTCGATGTGAGGGGGGGAAAGTAGGGGACAAGAGGTTCCCTGTGTACAAGAAGGTGGCAGATTGTCTTGGATTATCGCTGTCGTCAGTGAAGACAGTAGGAGCCACTTCAAAGGAGAATGATGGAAATACGTCATCCAGGTCAAGAAAGAAGCAGTGTGTGAGACCGGGGCGTCCGAAAATCCATCTCGATGATTTTACTTTGGGCACAATACGAAGAAATGTGCACGATTTTTATATGAATAAGATATTTCCCACAATTAAAAGCCTCCGCATGAAACTGTTAGAAAATATGCCGGATTTTCCTGATATGCCAATTTCTATGCTTTTGAAAGTAGTTCGAAGCTTGGGATTCCGATTCAAAAAACTAAACAGGAAACCAGTGCTAATGGAATCTGTGACAGTTGCTGCATCCCGACATACCTACCTTGGACGAATTAAAGACTTAAGAGCACAGGGATACGAGATCATCTTTACAGACGAGACCTGGTGCGGACAGAACCATTCTGTGAAATATGGGTGGCAAGAAAACGTGATTGAAGCTTTAGAAAACAACTCTGACAACTATAATCTGTACAGAGGGTACATTCAGCAAATTTATGGATGGCGTGGAGGGTTCAAAACACCGTCTGGAGCTGGGAAACGCATCATAATTTTACACATCAGAAGTGAAGAAGGATTTCTTGACGGTGCAGAACTTTGTTTTATTGGCAAAAAAGGCAGTGGTGATTACCACAATGAGATGAACTCGATTCATTATGAAGAATGGTTCTCGAAAGTCCTGAGTTTATTGCCTCAAAAGTCGGCTGTCGTTATAGATCAAGCTCCATATCATACGATGGTCGATCCTTCATCTAAAAACCCAAACATGTCATGGCTAAAACCTGAAATTATATCCTGGATAACATCAAAGAATATTTCACTACCACCTAGAGTTGACGATTATAACAAATTAACGAAATCAGAGCTGATTGTCCTTGCCAGGCCTTATTTTCAAACACCGGTAAAGAAGCTGGAACAACTGACTAAACGACTTCGACCAGATGTACAGCTTGTTTGGTTACCAGTGGCCCATTGCGAGCTTAATCCAATCGAGCTCATTTGGGAAAATAGCAAAAAAAATATGGCTAACACATTAGAAAATGGTAGAGGTATGGAAGCAATTAACGCTTTATGCCGAGAAGCCTTACGTACCGTCACCCCTGAACTCTGGAAACAATGCATTAAACAAGCTAAGAAAATTGAAGACCACTACTGGGAAAAAGATGGACTGTCTGAAAACGTCCCTTATTTCGAGCCAGTCATAATCATCATGAATGACAGCAGCACCGATTCATCGGAACACAGTGATTTTTCAGACGAAGAAAATTGATAGAATTAAATATTGTAAATATATGTAAATAATAATGCAAATAACTCTTGTAAAAATTGTACAGTGTTATATTTCTAAATTAGGAAGTCAACCATTTTTAAACCTGCCTTTGAAGGTCCAAAGCCCTTATGGGAAAAGGTGATGGAAAGTGGAATTTATAAGAGGAAATAAAATTAAAGCTTGAAAGTAAACGAAAAGCTGTGTTCGTTGCGAGCGTGATTACTACTGAACGCGGCAACACTGCGCCCGATTTCCCCACCCGGCCTGCTGTTAATCGCACGGTCCGGCGTACACAAAACCTCCTTTCAATATTACTCTTCATAAATTCGGTACCAAACTGTACGGTTACAGTTGTTGTAGTTTCTGATAACCATGACTGACTGCTTCAAAACAAGCCCATGTTTGCTGTTGTACGTTTATCCTGGGCTGAGAAGGAGTTGCTTTAGAAAAACGATAAGAACTTTTTTCGGGGTGGTTGAAAAAAATTTGCAACTGGAGTATTACACTACAAATACATGTGGTTATAACATATAAAAATTGCATTACCATCAGACAAGTAGTTTTCCTTGTATATATTCCTAAGTGAGCGCTTCCTAGAGAAGAAGCCAAAAACCCGGGCAATATTTATTATAACCACAAATAAAAAATATTTAATGAACGTCGAAAACAATGTGTCTTATATACGCTAATGTAGAATTAAACAAGGAAAATATTGGTATAACTCACATTGCAATAGGCCTATTGGTTCGTTTGTAATTAAAGCCTAAACTCGAGTGTCCATAATAAAAAATCCGACAGTAGTGCTGTGGCCTCATTTCGTTCTATACCTTTTATCGTTAAATCGCTAGAAACTGAGTCTAACCATCGTCGTCTTGGTCTCCCTCTACTTCTCTTACCCTCCATAAAAGAGTCCATTATTCTCATAGGTAAACTATCCTCCTCGACTGACCTCACATGACCCCACTACCGAAGCCGGTTTATGCGTACAGCTTCATCCATCGAGTTCATTCCTAACTTATCCTTCATCTCCTCATTCCGAGTACCCTCCTGCCATTGTTCCCACCTACTTGTACCAGTACAATCATTCTCGCTACTTTCATGTCTGTTACTTCTAACTTGTGAATAAGATAACCTGAGTCTACCAAACTTTCGCTCCCGTAAAGCAAAGTTCGTCTGAAAACAGACCGATGTAAAGATAGTTTCATCCGGGAGCTGACTTCCTTCTTACAGAATACTGTTGATCGCAAATGCGAGCTCACTGCATTAGCTTTACTACACCTTGATTCACTCTCACTATATTATCATCCTGGGAGAATACACAACCTGAAATGAAAATCCACAGCCTGTTTCCAGTCATTAGACCGGGTCAGGAATGGAATGAATGAAGCCCCATTCTAGCAGTGAGGATGAGAATTGTGCCAGCTGCCGAAGCCTGTCACACTCCTCTGGGGCAATGATTAATGAAATGAAATGATATTGGAGAGTGTTATTGGAATAAAAGATGACAGGGAAAACCAGAGTACCCGGAGAAAAACCTGTCCCGCCTCTGCTTTGTCCAGCACAATCTCACATGATTGATAACTGTCTCACCATTGGGAGACCCTGTATATAAAATTTTACAATGGTGAAGTGACTGAAATTACCGAAGTATGTACTTCATCTTTGAAAGAAAATTGTAATTCTCTGCAGTCTTTATCTTTTTTCTCCATATCTTTCTATTACATTAATTCATTCATTCATTTCGTGATCTGAATAATCTGGTAAAATAAATGGGGAGGGAGGGAGGTGAAATGTGCTGGCTTATATTTTATCCTTTAATTTCATCTGTAACAATGCCTGAACTTCTGGCCCAAGAAACTCCACTGGGTTGGATGAGGGACACAAAAGACTCATCACGGAGTTCTATATCACTCTGGTGGTGATGTTCCTAAACATCAATGTAGAGTAGCTGGTCTTCTTTCATCCAATCCTCTTGGAAAATGAGTCATGCTTCTTTAACTGTAAACTTCACATTGTGCCATGAACACTGTCTAGGTTTATACTCCAAAGGCGATAAAGAAGATGAATTGCTTAATTAATTTTATTGCAATCAGGAGAAGCCAATGACCCTTACCTCATCTCTCAATATATCAGCAACTGGATTTATTACATCATTTTGAATACTTGCTGAGGTTCCACAGAAGACTGTAGAAGCTGCTAAATGTTCTTACAGTGTAGAATTAAACTCAGCACATGAAGTAAGAAATTCCATACAATTTTCCCTATTGAAAGACTTCATTTTCATTGTGACCTCGGAATGGCAGTTCCTGTTCCCTTAAACAACATACGGCATTAATGAGCCTCTTTAATATCCCCCTATTCTTTTTCACTGTGCAGCTCGATTTCAGTTCTTCATTGAGAATCCAATAGAATATCAATTCTAGTAGAAGATGAAATAAATTTATTAAATTTGAAAAAAACTGAAAGATGAATTTCAGACTCGCTGTGTTTCTTCACTACAGTGTTCAATTGGTTCAGGTCCTCGTATCCTTAATTCCGTACAGATTTTTGTTTGAAAATAGCAAACATGCCCAACAATAAAATGTGTTCACCACATACACCTGCACAGCTAATCCGCAACATCATACAATTCACTACAGAAATGTCTTTCGAAACTTCCTGTCGCACCTTGCATCCGAGTTGACATTGTGAGAGCTCGGCAGCATCAGTCACTGTCAATCACTTGTTTCTTTTCACTGTAAGAAAGTGATGAAAACCTAGTGTATAATAAATGTTTTACTATGCATATTAAAACATTTAATCCTCCAACTTGATTGTGTAAGCAATAATACACTTGCGTGGAACTCGAAAATAACTATCAACACAAAGTGTCGGAAAGTAAAACAATGCTTTGGTCAGCTTTAGCAAGCACGAGGCAAGAGTAGTGAGAGCGTATGCGGCATTTCTAGGGATGAAGCTGCCGAGTCATCGGAAACAGATCCAACGTCTTGGCGGCATGGTAGACTGGCAAACGATTCTGGATCGAGCTGAGAGTAACTACAGTATATGGAACAGAACGACGAGTGATAAAGAAAGAAAAACACACTATAATGTAACAATACATTTAAACAAATGAAATCATTTAATTATTTTCTTTTGATTTTATTTGGGCACTGACACACAACTTACACCCCCAAAAGAACGCCACTGATCCAACTGATCATAAAAGGGAAACAAGAACACGGTTTGAGAAGATAACTCTGAAAGCGGAACTCCAATGGTAGATCAACATGCACAAAATAGTAACTAATATGAGAACCACAAAATGGTAAAAATTACTCCATGGTGGTCACCAACTCTCCGTGAAGAATAAGAAGAAGATGGTCTGGCATATTATGAAAACATCATCAAGTATTTTGTGTGGCATGGCTGTGAACAGTTCATCCATAGCAATCCTGATTGAAATACAAATATCTGGGGACTCAAGATCAAAATAATTCCAAATTCTAATCAAACTACCATGAAGCTTAAATACCTCTAGCATATGTATGTATGTATGTATGTATGTATGTATGTATGTATGTATGTATGTATGTATGTATGTATGTATGTATGTATGTATGTATGTATTCTACATTTCCTCCTAAAACACTGAAGCAATTTCAACCAAACTTGGTACACATGACTTACTATCTGAAAATGAATACTGTGGGGGGTAAGCCACCCCTAGCACTGCTAGAGGTAAGGGTGGAGAGGGGTGGCATATAAAAATAATAGAAAATAGTGTTTAATCCCTAGTTTTTGGAGTCGCCGAGATGAACAGCAACACTCCAGATGTTGTTTAAGTCAAAGGGGGTGACAGGGATGAAAAACTAATGTCTATAAATGAACATTATTGATGAATGTGCATATGTTCCCGCATAGCTCTCAATTAAGATTGGTACATGTGTCAGGTCAGGTACATCCTGCTACCGTATGCGACAGTAGACGGTACTACCTGCGTCTGTCTGGCCAAGGGCTGGGCGGCTGTTACCAAACCTGACAAACTAAGGGAGAACCAATGGCTATGGGCAGAGGAATTCACCCTTAAGAGGGCTTGTTGAATCCATTGTGTAAGAAATGACACATAAATTCAACTGGAAGCTGCTGCCTTGCAGATGTGGCAGGGGACTTCTAAAGGCTAAGGGAGAGAACCCTGACAGAAAATTTTCCCTAACGTTAGGCCTAGCAAGTCAGCTGGAGAGTAACTGCAATCGATTTCAACACTCCTACGATCCTCGGATGCAAACAAAGAACTCGGAGTAAACAACAACACCCGCAGACCCACACCAGGTATGACTGGTTACAGCCTGACGATAGGCCAAGCCTTGCGATTGTGCAACAACCCCGGAGAAGACAACACACTCGAATAGGAACAATCAATGTACTGAGTTTGACTGGGAAATGTGAAGAGTTAGTGGATATAATGGAGAGAAGGAAAAAATCAATCCTAGGACTGAGTGAAACTAAAGGGAAAGGTAAAGAGATGAGAAATGGAGTAGGATTGATATTGTTTAAAGAGTTAGATGGTACTACAGAGATCCAGTACATCAATAAGAGGATAATAAAGGCAACAGTTCACCCTGGGAAAGAGAAGATGACACGGTGCAAGTGTCTGTCCCTCAGACGGGTTGCAATCAAGATGAAAAGAACAACTTTCTCGAAGACCTAGAAGAGATCATCAGTGAAAAGAGGGCACAATCATCATCGGGGACCTTAACGCACAGCTCGGGACAGACAGGAATGGCTATGAGAAGGTGATGGGACCACATGGCTATGGGAGAAGGAATTCGGAAGGCGAACCTCTCCTACACACCTGCATAAGAAACTGTTTGGTAGTAAAAAACAGTTGGTTCAACAAAAGAGTCAAGCCAGAACAGGTAAGGGATGAGGGGAAGATCAGAGACCTCAAGCAAGTTTACTGGGACAAGAAATTGAGAGTTAAAAGAGTAGCAGAAGAGGAGAAGATAAAGTGCTGGGAGAAATTTACTCAAAAACTGGAGGAGGACAGCAGAGGCAATATGAAACTATTGCTCAGAATGATCAAAAACAAAAGAAATTTAGTGGAAACCATCAAAGCAATTGAGGATCCCAATGGAAACCTGGCCAGGAAAGAATAGGACATCAGAGAGGTTTGGTAGTAAAAAACAGTTGGTTCAACAAAAGAGTCAGTCACAAGATTACCCGTTACAGCTGGGATGGAAAGAGCAAGATGGTCATTGACTATGTCATTACAGATAAAGAAGTAGACTTGTGACTGATGTCAAGGTGATTCCAAGTGAGAACCTCAATAGCGACCACCACTTATTAGTAGCAGATCTGAAAGACATAAATGTACCAAAGATAACAACCAGTGGGAAATACAACAGATTGGAAAAAGGACCAACTATAAGGACCGTATAAGAGGTGGAGAGTGGTGAGGGAGAGTGGACAAGTTTTAAAAACACCTTGATAAAAGAAGCAATATAGGTTTGTGGAAAGACAAGTGTGAGAGAAAGGGAAAAAAAAAGAGACCCTGGTGGAATGAAAGGGTAAGATCCTCAATAAAGAAAAGGAACATGACACAAAAAGAACGAGATAGAGAGAAATCCAAGACAGAAAAGGTAAGGGACGAGAGGAGGATCAGAGACCTCGAGCAACTTTAGCAGGACAAGAAACAGAGTTAAAAGAGTAGTAGAAGAGGAGAAGATAAAGTGCTGGGAAAAATTTACTCAAAAACTGAAGGAAGACAGCAGAGGCAATATGAAACTATTGTTCAGAGTGATCAAAAACAAAAGGAATTCAGTTGAAACCATCAAAGCAATTGAGGATCCTAATGGAAACCTGGCCAGGAAAGAAGAGGACATCGGAGAGGTTCTAAGGAATCATTTTGATCACCTACTGAACAGGACAGAAGCAGATCAGAGAACAAAAGAACCAGCCATTGAAACCTGCACAGAGGAACCAGCCATTACATGGGCAGAAACAGGAGCAGCCCTTAAGTAGATACCGCACGGGAAATCCCCAGGAATCGATGAAGTCAGCACGGACATGATTAAAGCAGCATGAGTCCAGGGTTTACAGTGGCTACACAGAGTGCTCAATGCAGTTTGGAAAGATGGCAAGATACCTACTGACAGGCCCCCCACTTCATACCTGCAGCAAATGACAATGAGGTACAAATCTCTTTGGTAAAACACTGCTAGAAAATATCAGTCCACTTGCTAATTCAACTATTTAAACTTCCTACGCTTCGGCAACTTTACATTCATAGCATGTGGGCACATTTTATGTCATACTGTATTAATACCCTCCAGCCTAAAATGTTCCCACCCGGTACCATGAATTTTCCTTGACTGAAAATGCAGGTGCTGCCGTCAAGCAGCCTGTCGAAATGCTGCTACTTTAAGCGGCGAGAGATGTTTGAAGTAAGCGTCAGGTACGCGATGTGTTGAGCCAATGAAATGATAGAGCCACAGTCGATATGGCTAGGCACTGGTCTAGGGAAGTGATGGCCCAGACTGAGGATACAACAGCGTCTTAGAGGACGAGTTAATAAACACGATGACCGTGTCAGTTAGTTACCCCTTTATTCGGCAAGATTCAAGTCTTCTAATACTGGGAGAATGGCATTTAACTTTCAATTTCCTGAGGGAGAGAACAGTTTCATTTAATCATGTCGAATGCCTAGTAGCCTGCCTGTGTGAATGGTTTCCCGAGAGCATAAACTTTTCAATTTCCAGTCCAGTTTTTAAACGGAAAATATTTGACCTAGTTACGGGATTAGATAAGAGAAGCAGTTCCGCGACTGAATAGGAACTGGTTTCACGGTCAGTGGAAATTACCCCGGCAGGTTAATCTTGACCTAGTTTCTACATCATGAACAAGGGAATGTTTTAGACGACATCCAGAAGCAGTGACGGAAAATACATCACCTTTCTACGCCATCGATGGAGACCAAAGGACTGATCCAAGTCTTTTCTGAAGGCATCATCAATATGGCTGGCCAAAACAAGATGGGGCCGGCTGTTTCCTCAAAGGCTGGCAGCGATAAGTCAATGAAATAGATGAGTACAGAGTTTTCAATGTAGTTATGTGAGTGTGAACGTGTTTAATGTTGCAAAAGGGGATAGATTAGTTTGATATTTAATTTCAGTAAATTTAGCCTTTGTTTGGAAGGACTACGTCCTATTTAAAGTAAATGATAGAAAGCTTGTTAATGTAATGTAATGTAATGTTTTATTTTACCTGGCAAGATTAAGGCCTTCAGGCCTTCTCTTCCATCTAACCAGGAACTGAAATATACATATATTGCATTGTATTACTTACAATAACTAGATCTAATACAAATTAAATTAATAATAATACAAGAATGGTGAGATTACATTAAGATGAAATAAATTAAGATTAAATTAATAAATTAAGATTAAATTAAGATGAAATAAATCAGATATAAAAAGGGATAAATTCTTAAAACTAACATCCTACATGTAAAAAAAAAAAAAAAAAAAAAAAAAAAAAAAAAAAAAAAAAAAAAAAAAAAAAGGGCAGTACATAAAATTTGGTTTTTAAGACAAATCGGATAAGAATTTTAGACTCTCTACCAGGACATCCATAACAATAGAATGGTTGTAAGTAGCAGCATCAAGTTTACAGATGATCCTTACTAGTGCATAAAATGTCTCCAAAGGGCTTCCTTGAAAGTGCGAATAGCGCTTAACCCCCTGATATTTTCAGGAAGGAGGATCCACTCGTGGCAGGCAATTACTGTGAATGATTTATCATAGATGGCAGTTCTATGGGTAGGTAAAGCGAGGATGGAATTATTAGTGGATCTGGTGTTAAGACTGTGGTAAGACGATAAGTATTTGAAATATGAAGTAAGGTAAAATGGTTGTGAAGAATGAAGGATTTTATGGAGATGGCATAGGGAAAGCACAATGCGACGGATTTCTAGTCGGGGCCAAGATAGATGGTTATATGAAGGAGTTATGTGGTTATAGTACCGTAGGTTACAGACATATCTCACACAAGCATTTTGACCATGTTGTAATCTGCTCAATAACTTGCCTCGAGCGTCTCTATAAATCACGTCACAATAGTCGAAATGAGGGAAAACCAGACTTTCTACCAGCATTTTTTTGAATTTTTCAGGAAATAAGTATTTATACCCGCGCAGCATGTGCAATGCAGAGAATGTTTTCTGGGTGATGTTCGTGATATGCGTTTTTCATGACATGTCATCATCAAAAGTAATGCCTAAGACTTTTACTGATGACATGAATGGTATGTTAGTATTACACAACTTTATAGATGGAATCTCTGGTCGATTGACCTTCGCGAGTAGTTTTGGGTATCCAAGGATGATGGCTTGCGTTTTTGCTGGGTTTAACCTAAGCCCACATCTCAAAGACCAAGAAGAAAACGATGTTAGATCCTGACTGATTTTGTCTATGGCTGAAAGTATTAGATTTGGAGATGTATGGAGATACATTTGTACATCATCAGCATAAATATGGTATTTGCAGTGCGTTAGGTTTTGGGAGACATCATTAATGTAAATAGAAAAAAGAAGGGGTCCTAACACTGACCCTTGAGGCACACCACACTGCACAGACCGCCAGGTTGATTTGTTTATTCTATCTGTAACACACTGCCGACGGCCACGCAGGTAGGAATGCAACCAAAGGAGGGCGCTGTCCGAGAAATGGAGGGAATACAATTTCGAGAGCAAAATGTCAATGTCAACAGAGTCAAAAGCTATGCTCAAATCTAGGAGTATTAAAACTGTCACTTCCTTGTTGTCCATAGCTTCTCGGATGTCTTCTGTGACCTTCAGTAGTGCCGTTGTAGTACTGTGTGCTTGACGAAAACCAGATTGTAGTGGGTCAAGTAAGTTGTAAGTCGTCATGTAGTCTGTTATTTGTCTATGAGCGATGAATTTAAATCTAAGAATTTCATTTTTGTCCGTATTGAACTGAGAATGGAAGATAGGAAGATAGGAAAACTTAAAAGGGTCCACCTTTTCAATACAAAAATGTTATAGTTTATTTATAACATATATTTGCACTTGGAACTAGTTTCGACGCTGTTTGGCGTCATCATCAGCCAAAATGTGGGAAATAGGCTAGCACGCCACACACGTTCACCACATCACCCTCCATACTTCCCCTCCTTCCACTCCTCCTCCCCTACCGCTCCCTCCCTCTCCCCTCCTAATCCAACAATGGCCGCTCCCCAGACCTAAACTATCCAACACGCTCTGTTCCTCTTCATCTCGCGCCATAGCTTTACCGCCTCATGTCCCGCAATAAACATCATAGAAACCTGCCCCCATCCTACACGTAACGCTGCAACAATACACCACAAATACTGGCACAGTCAACCTCCAAACTCTCAGAAAACGTATTCCTTAATACCAATTTTATATTCTTGTCGAGCTGAATACCGGACCTGTGAAGATTACAAGATTATTTTGTGCATCTACAGAATGGTGGTGTTAATGAAGTTATGTAATACAGAGAGAGACTTTCAAAGGTGGTTAAATGAAGAAGTTATATCATGTTCAAGATCATGCTTTCACATCTCTGCACAGTATTTAAAATACAATTTACCGTTGGTCTTTTATAGCTATTGTTGAGAGTGAAGGAGAATCTCCTGTTGTGTATGTTTATCGGGAACTCAAGGGAGACTTCATTAGTCAGTCGGAACATAGAAAAAATGATGAACTCTTCTCAGAAGAACTCTTAAGGTTTCACTTTACTTTTTCCTGCCTGCTGGCTCTTCAGAAGTGTGTGCGCGTGCGTTTTGTATTCAGGAATCATTCAAGGCAAATATTTTCGCACTGCAAGATGTGTGGTTAAGCTTATTTTTAATATGTATAACTTTTGCTTTCTCAACGATGCATTTGTTTCTACATTCGTCCCTGTTTTTATCTCCTCGTAAGATGTATATTGTTTAATGTAACACCTTGTGTAAAAAATTGGGTTAAATGAAGAAGTTATATCATGTTTCAAGATCATGCTTTCACGTCTCTGCACAATATTTAAAATGAAATTTACCGTTGGTCTTTATAGCTATTGTTGAGAGTGAAGGAGAATTTCCTGTTGTGTATGTTTATCAGGAACTCAAGGGAGACTTCATTAGTTAGTCGGAACATAGAAAAAATTATGAACTCTTCTCAGAAGAACTCTTAAGGTTTCACTTTACTTTTTCCTGCATGCTGGCTCTTCAGAAATGTGTGCGCGTGTGTTTTGTATTCAGGAATCATTCAAGACGAATATTTTCGCACTGCAAGATGTGTGGTTAAGGTTATTTTTAATATGTATAACTTTTGCTTTCTCAACGATTCATTTGTTTCTATATTCGTCCCTGTTTTTATCTCCTTGTAAGATGTGTATTGTTTAATGTAACGCCTTGTGTAATATAAATGCCTACATGCTAGCCTATTTCCCACATTTTGGCTGATGATGACGCCAAACAGCGTCGAAACTAGTTCCAAGTGCAAATATATGTTATAAATAAACTATAACATTTTTGTATTGAAAAGGTGGACCCTTTTAAGTTTTTCTATGAGCGATGAACTCGAGCCCTTTGGATAAAGCAGAAAGTATGCAGATGGTTCTGTAGTCAGATGGTTCAGAAGGGGAGGCTACTTTTTCTAGAGGACGTATAATGCCCGCTTTCCATATTTCGGGAAATGTGCTGTCTACAAGGGAAGAGTTAAATATGTTAGTTAGTGCAGGTAATATAACATCCAGAATAATTTTTATCATCTCTATTCCTATACTGTCATTTCCTTTTGCCATTGATGTTATCCGATTTATAGCAAACCTGACTTGTGAATGGGTTGCTGGACGGAAGTAGAAGTTTTCTCTATCTGTTCACGTCTTTGCATAATTCCCATCTAGAACTTCCTGTTTCAGGGCTGCATTTAATGTGCAGTTAGATGAAAAATGTTCCTTCAGTTTTTCCAAGGGTATATTTATTTCGTCATCGTCTCGTCCTTTGGTAATTCCAAAGCTCTTTATGGATTTCCACAACACAGCTGTTGAAACATTTGGTTGAATTAAACTGTGAGCATGTCGTAGTTTCACATTTCTAATCTGTTGGGTCGTAGCGTTTCTCATTCTCTTATAGTTCAGTAGATTGTCAGGAGTGCAATGTTTCTTAACTCGTCTATAAGCAGCATCGCGTTCAGCCATTAGTGCTGGCTTCCGCGTAACTCGAGCCTTCTTTTTTTCAGGGGCGTGTCTATCGTACAGTTCAGTCATATGTTGATTGAAAAGAGTCACTTTGTCATTTATGTCTTTAAGTTTAAATATGTCATGCCATGGCATTGCAACTGCATCTTGTAAAAGTTTAATCATATCAATTCTTCGTAGATCTCTATTTGAAATTATTTTCGATCTGAACTTGGGACTTTTAATAGAATAGGCCATAAATATAGCATCATGTCGCGATATACCTGGGACACTAATTTGACCGCGATGAAGAACTAATTCAGGTTGGTTAGTGGCAATGAGATCAATTAAGGTGTGTGATGTGTCTGTGTGATGTGTAGCATTGAGAGGGAGAAACGTTAAATTGCAAGCTTTAAATGAAGTTAAAAGTTGGGTTGTCTGAGGAGAGTTAGGTTCAAGAAGGTTTATGTTGAAGTCGCCCATTATAATTATATTTGAGTAATCAGTGACTAAATCTTGTATTTGAGTCTCTAGATTGCATAAAAAACCCGCTTTCGGTGGCTTTTATACTACACCCAGAAGACATTTTACTTCACTCACAGTTATTTCCAGGAACATGAACTCAGGTTTTCGCTCGTACGGACCTGGAGACCTACAGATTATTTTAGGGCATAAGCTGGTCATAACATATGCAGCGGTACCCCCGGAGGGCTTATTTAATCTGTCGGATCTAAGAAATGTATAACCCGCCAGCTACAGTCTTTCTATTGCGTGATGTGGTTTTAACCAAGATTCAGAGATTAATATTGCGTGGAAACTGGGAGGCATAAATAGGGCTTTTATTTCGTCCATTTGCGCCTCTACAAGGAGGCTTTGAGCGTTTATATGGCAAATCTTTAAAGCATTACTGTATGGAGAAAGCTGGTGGTTAATGATGTCCCTTGTCGACTGGGAATGGCAAGAAAGCTCAGATGACAATAGGTGTTTGCTGCCTGCGCAGCTGGTTCCAGCGACATTGGGGGAGGGTGGAGTAAGTGAAAGGTTTTGAGGAATGTTTGCAAGGAAGAGGGGAGCCTGTTCGTTTGTCTCAAGTTCGTTATCAGGGGGACTGTAAATTACGTTGTTCTCCGTTATGTTGGAGATGATTATGACAATAATGGGAATGGGAATGGAAATAACAATTTACAGCGATCAATACGATAATGGCAATGTGTCAATAATGTAAGTGGAAATAAACACGACAAAAATAAGGCACTGAACCCAGTCTACTGCTACTAACACCAATCTACCACTACGGCAAGCAAAAGTAAACTATATTACTAATTAGTTCTAATAGAGAGTTAAAGTTAAAAATTATGATATACTACAAGAATAACTCTAAAATTAAACTACAATAGAAAGTAACAAAATGTTGGGATCATTTCTCCCACATATCACTTTAGTTCATTTAACTGTTCCATAGTGCACACTTTAAACTTATTTGATCCTATTTTTATATTGATTACTCCATCAATGCTCCATAACTGGCATACACCGAACCTCGAAATTGCCTCCTTTAGGACTGCGAGTCTTGTTGCAGTCAGATCCTCTCTTATTGTGACCGCCGTTCCCTTAAGGCCTCTTTTCTTGTGGAAGATTTCACTCCGCTTACGGTAGGAAACAAATTTCACTATCAGAGGTCGTGGCTTCGCACCCAGTCGTCTTCCAATGCGATGGCTCCTGTCAATGTCCCGAAGGTCAAGTTCGACACCAAGATCTCTTGCGATGCTTATTGTGATGACATCAGGATCTTCTCCTTCCTTTTCCGGAATGCCGAAAATACGGATAACTTACTTTGCCGCCGCTGGTATTGCTCCAGTTCATCTTGCTTGTTTTTAAGGTCACTTTTGATTTTCACAAGTTCCCTGTCCTTAGCCTGAAGCTGATCTTGTAATAGTTTGACACTTTCCTTGTATTCCGCTCTTAGTTCCTGGAGCTGCAACATTAGGGGCTGTAACTGTTCAGCTACGGCTACGGCCTGCTTAACGAGTTCTTGTATGCTGGCGCCATGCGGCGGGTTGGCCTGGGGAAGCTTCTTAGGAGCCATTATGACAACTTAGTAGTAGAACACTGATAGTTTACTGAAGTTAGCTGCACACGTTGAACTTCAGCACGAATGTAATAACGCCTTTATCACTTCAAGCACGTTGAACTTCAGCACGAATGTAATAACGTCTTTATCACTTCAAGCACTATATCACCTGCAATTTACAATTTTTGCGAGAAAAAGTTTGCGTGCGACTAGCAGCTAGCGGCCAATGTAAATATAATTGTAACGCAAATGTAGACCGTTTGCATGAGGTCGCAGCTTGCTTTCTTACATTTCATTCTGATTTATTTAGCTGAGTGGTTAGCGTCATTTCTTTAACGAGTCAGTCTTTCTATTTTAGCCTCATATATATATATATATATATTTTATTTTATTTTTTGCATTGATGTTTGAGACGCAGTGTATGTCTCGGGGCTTAATTGTAAATCTAAATAAGGATTCAAATTAAAGTCAGGAAGGACTAGATTTAAGTATTATTAATGGGAGCTCAAAGTGTATGGAAACATGCTGTCACGTTTTCTGGGATTTATTGCATGATGTGTGAATTGTAGTGTGTGAGACGGTGGAGTTTGGATCCACAAATTTTGATAGTGTCATCTTCACGACTATTTGAATATCTAGATTGTAAATTAATAACTGATTCATGAGTTCCGCGAATGCAGTTTTGTTTCCGAGTTCCGAATATTAGGAAAAAATTCCGTAAAATTTATCATTATTATTTTATTATTATTATTATCTAGGCGTGTTTCTTGAGTTGTAGGATTGAGATATTTCAGTAACTTTCCGATGTTCAGACATGATCGATTGTCAATGTGGCAATTTCTTAGTTTCAGTTTATCATATTTTTTACAGAGTTGGCCACTTTATTATTCATGTTTAACTTTGAGTGCGAGTGTTTTGATTTGTGACCAGCGCGGTCTTGTTTCTTTTCATGCGAGCGCATGTTAGACGATGTCATTTTATACACTTTTCCACATTCGGCAACTTTAGGACATGAGATATTATTTAGTATGATTTTCTTTATTGTGTGACTTGCCTCGGGTAGACTGTTGAGCAGCGTGTGTAAAGGGTTGGACCCTGTGGTTTTGATGTTCGCTGCATTATTTTGGGAGATGTGAATCTCCGCTTTGAGTCATTCTGCCGTGTGTTGGCGAGGGTGATTTGTTTGTCTACCAAGGAGTGGCCTATACTTCGTGATTTAATTGTTTCTGTCCATGTCTCTACGGTTGTTGCAGTTGACGAGAGTTTTATATCGCGACGTTTTGTTCGGATTTTCTTTATGATATAACCGTGCTGAGGAATATTTTTGTCTTGTAATCTCTTCCAGTATACAACGCTGAATTGTGTGTTGAAAGTTAAAGCCTACTCTGTTGTTATTATTTTTTTTTTCGAACTTGTGTCATAAAATTTATTTCAGGAACCTGCATTGAATAGGAAGTGTTGCTTAAAGTGTAACTTGTTTCCTTATATTTTCCATTGAGGCTTTGAGCAATTGAGAGTTGTGTGAATGCCGCATGCTTTTCTTGGTGAGCCCTGGAAAATATGACATGTTTTTGTTTCTTTGAATGTATATATTTTGCCATTTATGTGATTTTGATTTTGTGTGGTTCTGATCCACATTGTTTGTTGTGCTCATGAGATTGCTCATGATTCGAAGTGTATATATTTTGTGCGTAGGATGCTTTCCCACTCAGCGTGTTATTATATTGTACAGTTAGGTTGGTTTTGTCCCCATTTTTGTGCATTAAATCACGTCTTTTCTTAAGGTTAGAGACCCCACTGCAATGTCAAGTGTGCAGAAATGGGGAACGTACTCATCTACAGTTAAAAGTGTTAACAAAAAGTAAAGCCAGGAGTGTGGTGCGAGCACACAAGTCCAAGGGATAAAATTAATGAAACTTCAAGATTTTATGTGATATGTTAAGTATGTGTGTCGGCATACATTGTGCATTTGTAATATATTCTGATTCTCAAGATGGACTTCATCAAGCTGAAAGAAAACATCAGAGTCGTGTAAAAATTTGGATCATTTGATACTTTTTGCTATTTAAAAAAAAATATTTTTGCTTGTTTATTTTAATAAACAGATTTTCCTCCAAAACCTGACGTCATGCTTCGCCTTGCTTTATTTGTAGTTCTTAGTTGACCTCAGCGTGTCCATATTTAGTTATACGTTCCCCATAAAATTCAGGGTGTATATATTTTTAGGGCGTTATTTTTATCATAGTTCGGACTGAGCACGCTTGGGATTGGCTGACTAGTCTGGGACAAATTACCTTGATGGTAGAAACGGGGAGAATACTTCCCCCTGAAGTGACATATTTGTTTTCAGAACCATAAGCGGTTTCAGTGCAGATGTACTTAATGTAGGCCTGAATTCTGTCTGAATGTTTCTAATAACACTGAAAACTCTTTCTGTGGGAGAGTTACTGTGAGGTACACTTAATACTGCAAACACAACATTACTGAAGATTTTATACTTAATTTTTCCACTTTCATTCTTTTTTTTTTTTGCTAGGGGCTTTACGTCGCACCGACACAGATAGGTCTTATGGCGACGATGGGATAGGATAAGCCTAGGAGTTGGAAGGAAGCGGCCGTGGCCTTAATTAAGGTACAGCCCCAGCATTTGCCTGGTGTGAAAATGGGAAACCACGGAAAACCATCTTCAGGGCTGCCAACAGTGGGATTCGAACCCCCTATCTCCCGGATGCAAGCTCACAGCCGCACGCCTCTACGCGCACGGCCAACTCGCCCGGTACTTTCATTTTTAAGCTCTGCAATGTAGCCCCAGTTCCCATCAATGTTAGGTCCATGTACAATATATTCAAAGAAAGTATCACACTGGTAAACTGCAAATTCCTTTTCAAGTTTGCCATGTTCATTTTACTTGACCAAACTTGGGAATCTTCGAACAAAATATTCAAGAGATGAATAGGAAACATGCATTCTGAGAGAGATGTCTACAACTTCGGCATGATGAAGAAATTCATCATCAAGCAGAAATTTCCTGATAATGTAACTGCAAACTGCCGTATAAAACTCTCTTACAGAATTATAAAACATCTCTTCATCACAGACATTAACTTTCAAGTATGTCCTGGCTTTTGCTCCAATTACCAAGTCCTCATTGGCTTTCTGGTATTTCCTCCTCTTGAATTCAACACTCAAAAGGGAGGTAGATTCTGACTGAACAGAACATAGCTGAACAAATCTGATCAATAGGTCAGTTAAAAGACCAGTAAGTTTTCCCCTAAGGAGATGTATGGCCTGAGTATCTTCTTGCAGAAATAAATTCACTGAGTTAAAGACAGGAAGTGTACTCTGAAGAAAATAGCAAAACAGTTTTGTGTGTGGGTCTTGTAAGAAAGATTTTACAGTTTCAAACTGATTGGTGCTCTCATTTTTATGGTGCGGCTCACTACAAAAGATGAGTGTCAAAGCTTCCAACTGCTCAAGAACTCTATTAATAGATTGAAGAAGCGAGAGCCAACGGGTAATGATATATTTCAAAATTTTGTGATCCTCTGTGCCACAAACAGCCTGATATACTTTCAATGTGCTTTCCCTTTTAGAACTCTTTACCAAGACAGTAATATAACTGAATCAAAATATTCTCTACATTAACTGGTAATTGAGCTGCTGCTTTTTGTGCACAGATGTGTATGAGATGACATGAACAATTCGGGACATAAACAGAAGAATGCCTGTCCTTCACAAATTTGGCAACACCTTTATTTGCCCCTATCAATTGTGTATGCATTGTCAGATGAAAAGGAAATGCAATTTTCCCATTGAATGGCTAATGAAGACAATTCACTACTAATAACAGAGGAAGTTCCTTCGCTTGTGTCGTCAGTACTCTCTAACAATGACAATAGGAGAGTTGATATTTGGCCTCTCTGAACATTAAAGAAAGACAATTCTAGGATAAAGTTTAACTGTATTTGAATCCGTACTAACATTGGTAGCCAAAAGGCATTATTTGCCAAAGTTCACTTATTTTCTTTTTTGCTTCAGGTGCCGTGTACTGAACTAAAGCAGAGGTTTTAGTTCTTGCTCAACCATATTTCTTAGATATTTTAGAGTTGGGGAATATTTATCTAAATAAATTTCCAGCGTGGTCTGAAACTGATAACGGAATATTATGCACCAAAAAGAAATTATGTGAACAGCAATTCTGCATTTATCACCGCAGTTTCATTACTTTTTACCAAGAACAATGAAACAGACAGGTTTCATAATTTTGATTCACCTTATGTGTGATGTTTCTTGGATTCTATGTGTCTTCTGCACCGTCCACCGTGAGCTGCAGAGAAATCACATGAACACATACTGCAGAACACATGGTTTTCACTAACATGTGAAGCAAGTAGGCATGACCATTCGTTTGTGTAACTGTCTCGATATTTCTGTAACACTGCTGTCTTCTTAGAAGAAGATGCAATCTGACAATTGCTCCGCTTCATTTTACAAAACCAATCACTTCTTTTCGAATCAACGACTAGGATAATTAGAATTGAAATGCGCTAAATATACCGCTCACGTCTATGCACACAAAGAGCGAGCCGAACGCGTGCACTGGAGAACAGCAGAGCAAGGAGTAGAGCCTACTTCACGGCCGACTTGATGAGTCATTCTAGCTAAGAGAGCAGTGTATATCTATGTAGCTGGTCGTGATTTCACAACGCTCGCGAAGTGATGACCAGATAACCGCCAAATATGTTTAGTTGCCAACTTACTAACATGGAAACAAGGTGGGTTGACCAGTAATGCTCTAAAAGATTGAACACTGTTTACTTCTTTCCTATTTTTTGTAGAAATTAATTTTTATCGTGATAATGTTGCTTTTCCATAATCATTACAGACAATCCGTAATAGTATAATAAAACTCACCTCATCTTGTAAATAAGACAGCTATACAATTTCATAAAATTACAACCCAAAACCCAGTGCAGAGTATAATCAAATCTCAACAAGTAGCTACGGTAATACGTACTCTGTACTGCAAAGAAAGAATCCACAACCTCCACTCTCAGATGCATAATAAAATATAATATAATAAATATAATAAAATAATATAATAAATAAATAAATAAATAAATAAATAAATAAATAAATAAATAAATAAATAAATAAATAAATAAATAAATAAATAAATGGCTTTGGATAAGGATTTTGAAGCTACTGAGAAGAGGAAAAGGAAGATTTAGTGTGTATATTAACCCACTTTAAAATACTAAAATACTAAAAGTTTTATTATTTAATTATTTAGGTAACATTTTTAAAATATAACGGAACATGTTTCATCTATCTTGTAGACATCATCAGCCAAAAAAGTTTTAAGACCAAGCACAAAGGACAAGGACAAAAAACAACACATTAAAATAATTCGGATTGCCGAATGCATCAGTTAAAATAGTGAAGAACGTGCTGGAATGTTCTGAGCATTACACTTGAATACAAGAAAAAAAATGAAATTAAAAAATTGTGCACATGAGCTGATTCAGTAAAATTGGCATTTAAGTTCTTCTTGACTTGATGGTGCTGTGTTGACGTACAGTATTCCAATGTGTCGGTAAAAACTTAATAAGGAGCACAACGTTTAGTTTCAGTAAATTAAAGACGATCGAATAACATGTGATAAACATGAGTGAGGATTCCAGTAAAAAGATATTGAGATCGTCTTATTCTTGTTAAAAAATAATTAGGCAGAATATCTGATCGTAATATCGTATGTAGAATGTGCAGTGGAGAGCCCTAGAACAAGAACATGCGTTTGAATCACAAAGTTATAAGTATACGTACGACAATACGGGCTTTATAATGAAATTCATTTTATGCAATATATTAACCCATCAATGTGTGATGCCACTGAAACAGCAAAGTAAAATAGCTGTTCACTGTTAATAAAATGAAAAGGGAAGATTTTGTTGATAATCAAAATGTTCGTTCAAACTTTGTAAACAGACGACAAAATGTTGATGGTGCTCCTCTGCCTTTCCGCAGAACATGACAATCCTGATACTGTAAAATTTAGTATAGCTTATTCTGACATTAAAATGCATGAAACAATTTATTTAAGTTACAGCAGAAGTAAGGTGAACAGGGAAAGATGTATAAATTAATAATAATAATAATAATAATAATAATAATTGGCTTTAACTCGTTTCTGAGTAATTAACTTCTTCCAATAAATTCACTTCTGTCTGTGGATGTACTTTTGATGGTTGAACAGACCAATTCTAGCATGAAATAAGCGTCCACATAGATTGCACAGAATTGTTGGAGGAGGGTGTGGTTGTGCTGCACGGAGTTTTCGTGCTTCCTTCCTGACCTCTTCACATCTGCATCGTTCCCCTTCAAACAGACTGACAGCAGCAGGGATGATCCGGCGCCAAATTGTACGGTCTTGAGCAAGCGTATCCCAGGTTTGTGGACCAAGACCTGTCATCTTCATAGGGTGCTTAAGTTGATTCTAGTAGCATTTCATGGGGGCTCCATGAGGTCTGGTGCCAGAACAAAGTTCACCCTAAAGGATTTGGTGTGGAAATCTAGTATCACTCATCCAACAGACATGGCCAATCCATCTAAGTTGATGACCAATGACGGATGATTCTATGCTCTTGGCATGCACTTTCTCAAGAACGGCAATGTTGGTGACATGGTCTTCCCTTTTGATCCTCAGAGGATTAACGTTTTTGTTGGTGGAAACGCTCAAGCTTTTTCAAGTCACGTCGGTAAAGGGTCCTAGTTTCACAACCAAACACCAATGTTGTGATGACAACAGCAAGGTACACCTTGAGTTTCGTCTTCACGGTCAGGCCTTTATTCATGAACAACTGGTGTGATAGTCATCCAAATGCTGCATAGGCAGCACCAATTCTCTTCTCCACATCTTGCTCACAGTTACAGCGCACAGACAAGATACTATCCAAGTACGAAAAGTGGTCTACCTGCTCCCGTGGAGTATGTGAGATGGAGATAATAATAATAATAATAATAATAATAATAATAATAATAATAATAATAATAATAATAATAATAATAATAATAATCGTTATTAATTATTATTTCACCTTTGTTAAGAAACGTACTTTGTCTGAAATTGTAGCTATGCTATTCTCTATGAACTTCATACCTGAAATATACGGTCACCGAGACTCGGCCGGTATCTCTGAGGAGCCACCTTTTATTTTTAAATGTTTCTTCACTTCCTGAGAAAACTGTGTTTTCAGGTTATGTCATACTCACAGTATTTCCTTTGGCAGAGTGTTAAAGTTCTTCACTTTGGTACAGAAAGCACTGGGTGCCTTAATTCTGTCTCTGAATTCATTGCTGTGAACATTCTAAATTTCTGTGTTCTTTCATTTATTTTATATTAATTGTATTAATTCACCAGTATCCTTTCTGGACCATTAAGTGGTGTGGTGCTTGCATGAATTTAATTAGGTACTTTTAATTAAATAACAATATATAGTGAAATAAATGTGTGAAATGTGATCACCTACTTAACAACTTGCACCTTCCACTTGCACAAAATAGGATCAGATTTTATCCGTGCAAGTAACTTGCGGAAATTCACATGTCCTTCACACTGCTAGCATGCGACTGGCTGCAAGAAATTGTTAACCGTCGCAAGTCAGCTTGCTGAGGAATTTCGACTTGCAATTGGCGCGGCAAGTTGCTCCGTGCAAGTAAATTGCTGCAATAACTTGCTAGTGTGAACCTAGCCTTATATGGGACAGATTGAGATTGTCATTAGAAACAAACATTTTGTGTGATTTGATGATGTGTAGTATGAATGAACCTGCACTGAATTAACATGATCTTGCAAGGGCTGTGCACCAGTATTTTTTTTTTTTTTTCCAAGACCACAAGGCACATCCATGGTTGCACATAACCATGCAAGAATTAGGTCATTATTCTGTAAGATTGTAAGTCTATGTTCAGTATCTTATGAAGTTTGTAAAACAAACCTCACACTAGCAATTACAGCTAATAGTTTTACTACAGCTTTTTAATATAGTATTTCTGGGCAGTTTAAAAGTTAAGATTAGAAAAAGTAATACCGAGGTGAACAGTAAGTAGTGCAAACTCTATTATTTATAGGTATCAGTTTAGTGGGATTCTTGCTGGCTCATACACTTTTGAGCTGGCTCCTCAATTCAGAGAAAGTTTCTGCACCCCGACTTACAATTAGTATGGCAAATGTGTAATGAACTCTACACAAACTAATACTGAAGATTTATTGCTATGTACTGTTCAGGTACAGCAGAGATCTCTATGTTCAATTTTTACAATACTGTAGACAGTGTTTTAGTTCATTATAATCATAAAGATTAGTGAAAAGCCACGAATGTTTGTCTAAATTGACTTGATTTTTGTTTGCCTTTTGTGTGTGTGAATAACTAAATTGAAAGGAATGTCAAAAAATGCAACTATCCTTTAACAATACCCTATCTCATTGATTTCAAAATTAACTAGAACCAGTGTATGAAATAATTTTCAGTACATATTAATCTACACCCCTTTAAACCCTCAAGGTGAAGGAGGAATAATATTAATGATTTCTGAAGCTTTTGAATACACTGCACTAACTTCCTATCCCCAAACAAATCTCAGACTGAGTATCGAACAAGTAGATGTACAGATAATGCTGATGTTCTAATGATGTGAAGGAAACCTACAGGAGGATAACATAATTTTTTAATGTCTGTTTCTCAAACTGAAAGATAGCTGAGTGAAGCAATAAGCTACTTGAAATGAAGGAACTGCCTGTCATTGACATTATAAATAATCTTAACCCTAGAAAGCCGCCGTGGCTCAGGCGGCAGCGCACCGGCCTCTCACCACTGGATTCCGTGGTTCAAATCCCAGTCACTCCATGTGTGATTTGTACTGGACAGAGCAGAAGCAGGACAGGTTTTTCTCTGGGTTTCCCCTGTCATTCCAGCAACACTCTCCAATATAATTTCATTTCACCTGTCATTCATTAATCATCACCCCAGAGAAGTGCGTTAGGCTTCGGCAACCGGCACAATTCCTATCCTCGCCGCTAGATGGGGCTTCATTCATTCCATTCCTGACCCCGCTGAATGACTGGAAACAGGCTGTGGATTTTCATTTCATGAACTCTAGAAATGGTAAATGTCGAATATTCGACAGGTTCGTATTTCATTTTGTAATTTTCTCAATTCTTCAACAGATGTCATGATGGTCTCCTTTTTATAGTGTAAAACAAAAGCTAAAGGTTTCCACTTATTCAAATCTGTTTGTTGTAACCTTAAAAAAGTTCCATATATTTGTTGAAACTAGTTTCGGTCTTACCAGAGACCATCATCAGTGAAAATCAAAGTAAAGGCAAGACATGAATCAAAATTTTTAAAACATAAAAAAATAAAAAATAAATATATACATGAAGCAAGCATGAAATTCAAGACAAGTAAAGATTTTAAATACACTCATCACAATCACATGTCCTGTGCAAGCTCTCAGCTTTCCTCCAATTGGAAGACTGCACCTCACAGAAGACCAGGTGAAACATGAAAATATCAGCATTAGAGGAATCTTCTAGAACTCAGCTCAGCTGAAACTAGAGTGAACACAATGATGATGGGAAAGTGTTGAGATGTTCATTTCTTTCCAATATGGATTATTGAAGAAGCACTTAAAATCCCAGCACTTGAGAATTTTCTAAAATTCACCTCAGCTGAAACAAGTATGAACAGAATGATGTTCATGGGAAAAAGCTGAGATGTTCATTTGTTCCCAACATGGCAGGAGGAGGAAAAAATATAAAAAAATTTAAATAAAAATATAGGGACGTGGCGCCCCCATCGCCCAGTGGGAAACCACTGCAATCAGCCACCCGAGTACCGGCGGGAGAACCGAAGCATGGGGTATGGAGGAAATGCCATCCCGAGTCAAACATCAGGCTCTCTCCAAGGCTTACAACCTTGGAAGTAACTTGGTCGATGTAAAACTACACCGACCCCAAACTACAAGTTTTCAACTGCAAAGCATGGAGGAAAATTCAACAGGAAATTGTACCCCAGGTGGTAACCAATCCACCGTCACCTTGAGTGACGCAAGCAGGCCTTCGGATTCTGGGGAGCCTGCACCTACATGCAAGGAGGTATCGGAGACTCCTAGGAACAAAATCAGCCACAAACACTGAAATTTTTTTGCTACCTTCAATGCCAACTCCCTCTTGAAAGTTGGTAAACTCAAACATCTTACGGATGTCCTCTCCCATCATGAAATCCTAATTACAGCAATTCAAGAGTCAAGGTTTACTGATGAACATGCGTTTGAATCACAAGGTTATAGAATCTTCAAAGGGAAAACTGGCAAACGTGTGATGAAAACTGTTCCACACCTTGGCACAGGATTTATTGTCAGCAGGAAAATTATGGATTCAGTCACCGATTTCAGCTCTCCTAACAGCAGGGTCTCGATGCTTAGCTTTCGGAGTATGAACAACGTACACACGCTTGTGAACGTACATGCGTCAATCAACCAGGCAAACAAGAAAGACCCAGAAGGAACAGACAAATTCTGGGAGGACCTGGAAGATGTTATATCAAAAATTCCTGACAAACACACAATCATTTTGCTTGGAGACTTCAATGCCCAGATTGGCAAAGAAAGGAAATTCCAAAATATCGTTGGAAACTATCCAGCCCACAGACGAACCAACCGAAATGGGGAAAGGCTTATAGAGCTTTGTAAGGCATTCAATCTTGTTCTTAAGTCAACAGCCTTCAAACATCTACCAAGAAAACAAAAGACATGGATATCACCAAATCCTCACTTGGGAGAATTTCAAATAGATCATGTTGCCATTGCACGAAAAGCAACACAAGAGATCCAAAATGTTAAGTCCTGAGAAGTGCTAACCTTGACTCAGACCACTATCTATCCAAGATCAAAATTAAGCTTCATCCAAGAAACACCAAAAGATAAAGAAAACTAGCAAATTTGATACAGAAAAGCTGAAAACCAGCAAAAAATTCACTCAGAAACTTCAGTCTTTGGACACAGAAAATTGGGAACATCTGAAAAATGCCATTGTTGAAACGGCTGAGGAGACAGTATTGCTAAAGAAACCAAAGAAGCATCCGTGGTGGACTCAAGAATGTGATGAAGCCATAACACAAAGACAAATCGCTTGGCAAAGATGGAATTCCCTGAAGAATCCAGAAAGATATGAAGACTTTCTGGAGGCTAGGAAACATGCAGCGAAAGTGATCCGCCAAGTAAAGCACGCATTTGACAAAAACCAACTGACACAGATTGAGCAGGATTTCAATAAGAATAATACTAGGGATTTCTATAGAAACTTCAAACACAACCTCACCAAGTACACCCCATCAAGTCTACATTTCCGAGATCACAATGGAAAAGTTGCCTACAACAACAAGCATAACTGCCAAACCTTGGCTAAATATTCTGAATCTCTTCTTAACTGCGAAGAACCAGAATCAGAATTCACCTTTGAAGAATCCAGACATCCCAACCCAGACTCTTCTCCCCCCACAAAAGAGGAAATCAAACAGATAATTACATCATTAAAGAACAACAAAGCACCTGGAGAAGATGTGATAATTGCTGAACTCTGGAAGGCTGCAGGTGAAAAGGCGATCGATAAACTAACCGAGATCATTCGCGAGATCTGGGAAACAGAGAAGATCCCAAATGATTGGACAGCAGCCCTGATTCATCCCCTACATAAGAAAGATGAAAAAACAGATGTAAACAACTATCGCGGCATCTCCCTTCTCGCAGTAACATACAAAATTCTCTCCAAAGCCCTTCAAACTCGGGCAGAAGAGTAACTTGATTCACAGTTGGGTGAATACCAAGGAGGCTTTAGAAAAGGACGATCTTGTGCAGAGCAGATCATGAACCTTAAGTCTGTCCTGTCGTACCTAAAATCCAGGAATAAGAATTTTGTAGTTACTTTTGTAGACTTCCAAAAAGCCTACAACTCCATAGATCGACACACTCCTCTGCATTCTGAAGGAAATGGGCTTAGACAACAAAACGAGAGCTATCATTCAACAGACCTTAACCAGCACTACGTCCAGGGTGAAATTCAGGGGAGAAATTTCGAAAGTCTTTGAAATCAAGACTGGTGTTAGGCAAGGGGATGGACTATCACCGCTTCTCTTCAACTGCGCTCTGGAGAAAATCATTCGGGAATGGCGCAAGGAGATGTGCAAGGAAGAGGTTGAGAATGGCCTTAGAATAGGATGTAAGAAAGATGATCTTATCATAGACTGCCTAGCTTTTGCAGACGACCTAGCGATCTTTTCTGATTCCCTAGATACTGCTGAAAAACAAATTAACCGACTGAGAATCCAAGCAGCAAAAGCTGACCTCCAAATCTCTTTCCAAAAAACAGAGTTTATAACCAACATCAAGCCAGCTCCCAGAGAGCTCATTGTGGAACAGGGAAAAATCAAGCAGGTGGAAAAGTTTAAGTACTTAGGCGAGTGGATAGTACCTAACAACTCTGAGAAAGAAGCAATCATGTGCAGAATCAACAAGATGGAGGTGGCATATCAGCTGACTAGGAATGTCTACAACAAAAGATCAGTGTCCATCAACGCCAAGCTTAGGCATTATTGTTCGGTTGTACGCCCGGAAGCACTGTACGCAGCAGAATGCCTTGCAATGAACAGAAAAGGTCTGATGGAGAAGCTAGAAGCTAAAGAAAGAAAAATCCTGAGAAAGATTCTTGGACCACTCAAAGAAAATGGTGAGTATAGGAGAGGACACAACAGTGATCTGTACCAGCATATGGAGAGGATAACGGACACGATTCGGAAAAGGAGGATTAATTTTTATGGCCATATAGCACGCATGAGCACACAGAGACAGACCAATAGGATCTTTTCCTACTTTCTTAACAAGAAAACCAAGGGACCCTGGTTTATCGAAGTTGAAAAAGACCTTCAAGAAATAGGAATCACACTCGAAGACATCCAGAAACGTGCTCCTCTCCACAAAAAGCTCCAGGGATACAAGAGGTTCCAAAAAAGCCAAAGTTGAAAACAGGCAAGAAGTGGACTGATGAAAGAAAGGAGGCTCACAGAACGAGAATGTGTGAGTACTGGGGAAGAATTAAAGCTCAAGGATGCAAACGGTTGAAATAACGTGGTCCACAGCAGGCCGAAACGAAAAAAGAAGAAAAAGAAAAATATAAAAATTTATATAAAATTTAAAAAATGCCAAAGATGGGGCTGACCGATGTAGAATGATGGGTAATTGCAAGAGGGAAAGAAGGGGGTTAAGAGTACTTAATTTCTTTTTATTGAAAATAGGAATTAACAGATCAAATAAAGGGGTTTTTTATTCTTTTTTCCCCAGATATTTCAGTAAGGTTGAAATTGGGATTAAAGAATTGATCCAGGTGGATGAAACAATTCTCAAAGATGTTGAGCAGAGAGATCTTAATAACCATTTCTAAGATTTTTAGATCTTGATCAATATTCGTGAATTTATGGTCTGAGTCCATCATATGTTTTTCCACATATGAGAATCTATTATACAGTGGAACCTCGGATTGCGAGTAACTTGGTCTACGAGTGATTTGCAAGACGAGCAAATATTTTAAATAAATTGTAACTTGATATGCAAGTGAGGTTTTGCAATACGAGCATCACGTGTACGTACGTTTCCACCTCCTTTGTTTTCCCCTCCCCCTGCCACTCTCTTTCCTGGGAAAGTGTGTAATCATTTCCCGCGCTGGACTTCAGTTGGCGTGCCTCGGTTGCATAGTCAACATCGTACGAGTGTACATGTTTTGTTTCTGTCATCTGTGATATAACTGTTCCGCAACGATGGGCCCTGTGAACGAAAAGAAAGCTAAAAAAGGAATTCGGTCGGAAGAAGGAGATGATTACAGTGGATGAATCTGTTCAATGACAATGCAATGTCACATTTTCGTGAAATCCTCAAAAAGAGGCAAAAGCAACAGTCAATGGACAGGTTCCTCGTTAAAGTGTTGCACGAAAAGAAAACACTTTCAATGAGCCAACCGATCGCAGTGATTCCGTTAGTGAAATTCGTGCTACACAGTAACTCTTCTCATGTCATCTCTCGTCTCCCTCACACCAACAATGATTCTATTGTAAGGTAAAGTGCAGTTTAATTGTTTTACGTTATATTTTGTTTTAGAAATGTAATGCGAATAAATGTGTTTGTGTTGTAGACGAATCATCCGAGTTTCAATAGTTTCTTATGGGAAAATTTGCTTTGATATACGAGCGATTTGGATTACGAGCATGTTGCCGCAACGAATTATGCTCGCAATCCAAGGTTCCACTGTATTTACATGAATTTACATGTTCTAACAACCTCATGTCAAAGTTTCTACCTGTTTGTCCGATATAGGTAGACGGACATCTACTACATTTAAGCATATAAACACCTGATCTATATAATTTTTTATTATTATTACTAACTGAGTTTGTGTTGTGGAAAATTGATGCATTATCATTGTCTGTTTTAAAAGATATTTTTATATCATGTTTTTTGAAAATGTTGGAAATCTGGTGTATCTGTGGATTATTAAAAGTGAAAGTGGAAAAAACCATACGGTAAATAAAAAATTATTTCAATGAAATGTTTATTATATCCATTGCCTTCTCTATGTTTTTGATGGTGTTTAATTCATGTATAAGATTATTTTTTGACACTGGGGTGAATGCACGATGAAACATGCTGTAGTATGCAGCACATTTGTGTACTTGTGGATGTAAAGAGTATTGATGTATGGTGTTTATGGTTTGTGTAGGCTTCCTATAAATTCTGTAGCTAAGGGAATTGTGGTGTCGTGAGATAGTTAAGTCTAAAAAATTGATTTTATGCCCAGTTTCTAATTCTAGAGTGAATTTGATATATGGATCAAGTGTGTTTAAGTTTGAAAGGGTGGTGGTAGCTTCAATTAAGTTCTCATCTATTATAACTATAGTGTCATCTACATATCTGGCCCAACATTGGATGTTGTTAGATGCAGTAGAAGTCTGCTATAGCGAGTACAGCTTATAACGAGTATCCCGTTATACCGACAACATTTTGCTGTCCCTTCAAAATTCCTATATTGAACTGTGTATTATCCTTCGGTTACAGCGAGAGCCCTATCACTGATGCATTCGTTATTACGAGCGATTAAGCGTGCACGAATTTTTCCGGTATCGAAAATTATGCACCCCAGCGATTATGATGCATGCAATCGATTATCTTCGGTGTCGTTTCCTCGCTATGTTATACAGAGATGCCAACTTTCAGAAAAGGTAATTCGTAATGCAGCCGTTAGGGCACGGGGGGGTGGGGGTGGGGGGGGTGGGGGGGTGTTGTAGATTTTTTTTAAAATCGTGATCTTACTAACTTACATATCATTTAAAGCTTGTAGTTACTGTTTGGTAAACGTACACTGGAAACATGCTTTTTCTTTTCATATCATGTGCATCCTCTGCACTAACAGAGCACTTAACAGTTCGGAGTTCATATTAGCACGAAATTCAGTCTTGTTCATCTTCATCATGCGCATCCGAAACATCGCGGCTCCACACACTACAAAACACGTGTGAATGAGATTTTGAGGAGTACATTAAACTGGGCCATTCTTCCGAGTATACCTCCCTGAATTTTCAACTATATTTATTACTAGCGTCACTAGTCACGGTAACGTAATCACACGTATTTTCCTGCACAAGAAATCCCTTCATTATTTCAAACCTTTCGCATTTCGTAACACACGATTAGCATATATCCTAGAAGAGCAAATTATGTAAATTTGGCAACCAAAATTGCAATAAATACTTCTTCAACAGTCACCCAAACAGTATTCACAATTAAACGGAGTTTGACACCACTTTACCGCCAAAACAAAAACAAAAGAACTCTCATACTTGCATGGAAGTCTGATCATGTGACGAACAAGGACAACAACTCCGCTAGATATGCCACTTCACAGGTGCCTAAATGTCCGGTACTGTAAGCACACACTGCGTTCGGCGCGTGAAAACTCGAAATATTCTTAAACGAGGGACAGGAAAGGGGGATAAATTATTTCTGAGAAATCCGAAGATAATATTCTGAGAATTCACGCCGCCTTTTGTATCCTTTTGAACACTTCATACACTTAGATTTAAAAAATCAACAAAAAATCGTAATTTGTGGTTGTGATTCGTAAAGGCGTAATTATAATGGGTAATTCGTAATTATTATGATTGAATCGTAATAGTTGGCATCTCTGTGTTATATACTGAAATTAAGTAAGTACCGTATGTGATACACCTCAAGATTTGGCAGAGTACATCACTGATTTCAGAGGATAGTTCATATTTAGTAGTTAAATTTCGGAAAGGCTATTCACATGTAAATTTCTCTACGTGCGTTTCAAATGTGTTTTCATCACACAGAAGAAAACTCTGGAGTGATACCGTATTTCTCCGAATCCAAGACGACGTTTTTTCCCTCAGAATCTCATTTGAAAAATCAAGGGTCGTCTTGCATTTGCGGCCTAACAGTAATGAATACCACTGGCAACTCTCGCGGTAACCACGCTGCTTCTTTTTCACCCCAGCACGCGCACTCCCACACAAAATTCGTTGACATTAAAACAACCGTCTCTTTATTATACATCGCTAGCCATGACAAGCGGTTGTACAGTGCCTGTGTGTAACGCCACTGGATCTCGGGAAATAGTGAAGAGAGAATTACATTCTATTAGCCTCTACAAGACCGTTTCTCAAATCTGCAGAATGGCATCAAAACATGCGAGCCTTCGAATTCTTAGAAAGGCCACGGCTACTCAGTGGCAGAGTTATAACGCGTCTACTGTACCTGACTCTTAGTAAAATTAAGTTTCATAGACAGCAAGAATATTTTTCTGATGGATAGTCATAAAGATACGTGGAACAGGCATTGCCGGCAAATTTTCAGCGGGTTCTCGTCGATATTATGCCGAATTTAAGCTAATGGTTATTAAACACTCGGAAATGTAGAATAATTGTGCAGCCGCAAGAAAATATGGCGTAGGCAAGTGATACTAGAAAATGTGTCCTACAACAAACCAAAGACGAACTCACCAAGAGAAATCTTCCGATGAACGCCGAGAAGAAATCACTGCAGGCGCGGTTAAGAGAATATCTCTTTGAAAAAGGCAAAGATCCCGAAAAGTTTTTTCATCGAGGTTGACGAAGATTCAGACAGAACATCAGAAAATGAGGTAAATATTACCAAAATGTGTTCTAAGTTTACGAACATGATACAGACACTCAATTCCACCTTAACAGACCAAATTTTGAAAGTAAACTATGAAATTTCTCAAGCTAATACAGTTTTAACTGGACAAATATCACAAGTGTACACGCAGGTTTACCAAGTGGAACAGGGCCTAGAATCGAAAATTTCAACTGTAGATGCTAAAATTTCATCCCAAATCAGTGACGTTGGTTATGTGTGTATAATTTGAAAATAATTTCTAAATAAATAAGTGTACACAACTCACAGAGTTTTGTGTGTGTCTTTGTGGGTACATCAGAATGGGAGTGGTTAGGTTTGATTTTAAAAAGGTTGATTTTGTCAAATAGTTCTTTAGTGTTTCTAATAGATTTGTTGGCTAAAAAATGATAATTTCTTTGTAAGAAATTCCAATTGGAGGAAAGATGAGAGCTTGCACAGGACATGTGATTGTGATGAGTGTTTTTAAAACCTTTACTTGTCTTGAATTTCATGCTTCCTTCATATATATGTTATTTATCTATTGTTATGTTTTTATTCATGTCTCGCCTATACTTTGATTTTCACTGATGATGGTCTCTGGTAAGACCAAAACTAGTTTCAACAAATATATGTAACTTTTTTAAGGTTACAACTAACAGTATTGAATAGGTGGAAACCTTTCGCTTTTTTTTTTACAATATATTGCTCTTCAATATGGATTAATATGAAATTTATTACCTATGGTCTACTTTTTGTCGTTCTCGATGTCCACAGCAGCCATGAGTTCAGTTTCATTCATAGTCTCAACCTTTTTTGGGCATAATTTCATGGAAATAAACGAGTGCAGTTTGCCGATCATCTGTGTGAGCATCATTGCTGTAATGTTCAAATATAATCCTTCATGGGCTCTGCTTTGGTATTCTATTTCATAGCTTTCTGTTTGGTGCGGGTTCTTTACTTATGTATATGTATTCTTATTTGATTGATTACATACACTTTTAGTACAGTATATGTCTAAATAAGGCATCTTCATTACGGAAAAGTTGTGATGAAATATGGCAAAATTTCTTGGAAGATGTAAGTGACGAACCTGACTTTGAGGATATTGAGAATGAACCAACAGATTTCAAGTCGGATTCAGAATGTGTATAAGCTATCTCTTTTCATCAAATACCGAGAAATGAAAGTGATGTTGAGCCTGCCATACAGTAACCTATCGTAACAACGTGGTCTAAGGTCACGCCTCCTGAACAAGGCATGTCAATACATTTTCCCTAATATTTCCAAGAATATACCCCTCAAAGTGATAAAACGTTTGCTAGTGCATTACAGGTATATTATTAACAATCCGTATATCTCAGTTGTTTTGTGGTATGTTCCCGTTTTGTGTACATATAATCAAAACAAAATGTACAACGCCAGAAACTTTTATCGGGCCTTCAAAGAGGAACTCTCGGGTTATAAACCACAATGTCTTCACTTTAAGAATACAGACGGGGAGTTGGTCACCTGTAACCGCCGGAATGTGGAACTTTTGGCAAACTACTTTGAGCAGTTGCTCAATTGCGAAGAGCCCACGGAAATATTACCTTTTGAAGATCCTCCAGAGATACACCTCCCATCTAACCCACCAACAATGCAGCAAGTTGCTAATGCCATCGGACATCTTAAGAACTTCAAGGCACCCGGGGAAGATGGCATCATTGCGGAAGCTCTAAAAGCAGGCTGAAATAAGATCACAGAGGCCATACACCAGATCTTGATCGACTGCTGGGAGACTGGCAGGATCCCTGATGACTGGAAATCAGCTATCATATACCCTTTACATAACAAAGGTGACCGCAGTGATGTCAACAACTACCGAGGTATATCTCTGCTGTCAGTAGCATACAAAGTGCTATCAAGGATTTTACTGGACAATGTGGAAAGCCAATGTGATCGAACAATTGGTGAATATCAAGGAGGATTCGAACAATTGGTGAATATCAAGGAGGATTCCGGCGGAGACGGTGCTGTACCGAGCAGATCTTCAACCTAAAAACCATTCTCCAACTAAAACAAGTAAGGAGTATGAACATCGCTGTGGTTTTCGTCGACTTTAAAAAAGCTTATGATTCCATCGACCGCCAGACACTCTTCTCCGTACTGCAAGAACAAGGTGTCAATTACAACACACGCACCCTCATCCAACAGACTCTTACGGATACAACATCTAAGGTGAAGTTCAGGGGAGAACTATCTCGGAGTTTCAAGATAAAAACTGGAGTACGACAGGGTGATGGCCTCTCACCCATTCTGTTTAATCTAGTGCTTGATAAAGTCATCAAGAACTGGGAATGTACACTGAGGAATCTAGAAATAAAACCAGTTGCCACTGGAGCCGGGACCCGAAAGATTGAGATCAGGTGCCTAACATTCGCAGATGACATTGCAGTCCTAACCAACAACTCTAAGGATGCTGTCATTCCTATCGAAGCCCTGCACAAGATAGCGGTGAAGGCAGGATTACACATATCACACGACAAAACGAAGTACTTTGAGACTCGGCATCTCGGAAACCCCCTTTTGACGACCATACATGGAATGATTGGGAGAGTCAATCGCTTCCGCTATCTTGGTGAATGGGTCCATCCCAATGGTTAGAGATGGTACATCCATCTTAGAATGATGTAACAAACTCAATGCAGCGTACCAACTATCCCACAACCATTATAATAAGAGGTGCATTTCGAAAAATGCTAAGATCTGTCATTACAAAACTGTTGTCAGACCACAGTTTTTGTATGCCTCAGAGACCCTCCTGATGAACAAAAAAGGCACCATGAATGATCTAGAGAAAGCCAAAAGATATATCCTCAGGAAAATTCATGGACGAGATTGCTCCCGAATGGAACCTAGAGACTTAAATCGAACTCTGAGCTGTATCGACAGTTAGAATCAGCCAATACCAGCGTGCGACGTAGGAGGCTTAAGTTCTACGGACACCTACAATGAATGGACAGCAACAGGCTTACCAAGAAGATCTTCTCCTTGGTTAAAAGCTACAAGACCGGAAGCTTGTGGTTTAATGAAGTACAGAAGGACTTGAATTCGGGTGAGATTTCAGACATTGATATAGAAGATCATTCCAAATTTTGTGCTATAGTACAGTCTTGGACCCCACCACCTAGAGTCCCTAGAAGTCGGGAGCACCTATCACAGGAGAGAAAGGAGAAATTATCAGCAGGGCTCAAGAGATATTGGGAATGAAGAAGAGCATCGAGGAAGAACTAGTCATCAGCGCTCCTTAGTGGGCTTAAATCAATAATAATAATAATAATAATAATAATAATAATAATAATAATAATAATAATAATAATAATAATAATAATAATAATAATAATAATAATAATAATTATTATTATTATTATTATTATTATTATTATTATTATTATTATATATTATAATCAAAACTTTTATTATTATTTTGAATTTAGGAATTACACTTCTTGAACAGATTGTACATTTTTCTAGTCAAAATAATTTATGCAATTTCGTGTCAATACGACAATCCTGAGTGTATTAGCTTTACTTAGATACATAAAACTTTTGAGATTGATTTCATACCCCATGGATATTTCGTGTTTTATTGCGACAAGTAAATACTGCCAAATATGGCTGCCACCATAAGATTTAACATTGCCAGTTCTAGGGTTAACAATGACCTTTCAATAGTTCAATTGCATATAACAGAGTTGTAACTCACACAACTGTAGACTGAGTGTTGTCAAGTGCTACACAGGCAGCAGATGATCCGCTATCACAGATGGTTTGTTCTTTATGAGGAAGTTCAGGTTCAACACACGTCATGTCTTCGGAACTGTTCCCACTAGCAATCAAACCCTTGTCTGAGAGAAACCTAAAGAAAAGACAAGAGGAAATAATTAGATGTACACTCATTTACAGCATATTAACTTTTAAACTAGAGTGCAATATTACAGCAAACTTCCAATTGTTAAATTTGTGAATTATTAACCCTCTTAATGCTGGCTCCCTTACTGCCGTGGTTGCTAAGAATGCCAGAGAGAAAATGCCTATTATGCAGCACCGAAGCTAAAAGCATATCCTATCCTCGCTTTTCACCGAAGATAAAAGCATATCCTATCCTCACTTTTCAAGATATCTCATTGTAGTTTACATCTTCTTGTAGCTAAGTGATCCCTCTCTTCACTCATTACATTAACATCATGAAAATAATTCATACTTCTGAGCAAAAAAATTAAATTTGTTCATGCAATTTTGAAAAATGTTAAATTTCAAATTTGGATCTCAGTACATCCTTGTATTTTGATCGTACTCACCTAAATTTTGTATTCCTGTGCACACTGATGCATTGTTAACTAGTTTGTAAAATATCAGTGTTTTAAGAATAATAGTTCTTGTCAAAATGTGTTAAAATACTGACTTGGTCTAGCATCAGGAGGAGGTGCAAGTTTAGGCCTGGGCATCTCAAGGAATGCAGGAGAGGGTTAAAATTGCGTGTCGTGATCGGACTGAATTTTATGGAAATCAGGAATCTGGTCATAATCGTCATTAGTGACTCCGTCAATTCCATCATTATTCCCGTCACTATCATTACCGTCTTTATCGGAAATTGTACGCATCACTGTCACACAAGTATGTCGGATAACATAACCACATTCCTCATTGTTTGAAAGGTTACCGGTGTTATTATTACTCTCAGCATCATCTGAATCATCGCCTAACTCGATATAACCAGAATCATCACTCAATTAATCAATATACTGTACCAAATCGTCATCAATTTCAAACACAATATGAGTACTAGTCGCCATTATTACGAACACATGGTCTACAGGTACGCGCCAAACGGCTGAAATAGGAAAAACTCTTAACATCAACACAAGATGTCACACGGAGATTCTGGTGGTAGATTTAGAAACTATGCAGTATCTACTACAGAGTGATGCCAACTGGAGCTGCCATCTGTCAGGTATGTGCAAACTATTACGACTTACATAGACAGCTGCAACACAGAGCGCGATCGCGCTCCCCGGCACTCTAAGAGTTAATATCTACTCTTCTTGGATTAGGATTTACAGGCTAAGAATATATAACACACATTACAGTAGCATCAAAGTAATTTAAATCAAGTATATGCAAGATATAGTAGGTTCCTTCTGATATTCAGTGAAACAACCTAGAAAGTGAATGTTCTGGAAGTGCACATGGATGAAAAGAGTTCATAATTATGTTAGTACCTGGCACACTATTTATTTATGAACATCAAAACAGATAAGAGAAGAGAATAGGAAATTAAGTCCTATCACAAAAGATATTGGATCACCAGTTGAAAATGCAATACAAAACTGAGCTTTAAAAACCTTAGTTAGCAACAGTGTGAAGAAAAAAAGAACTTGTCTCTTTGACTCACCTTCAGATTTAGCTGAGGTATTGAAATCAATTAAAACTCTGGAAATATCTCAGTTGGAACGTTTCAATAAAAGTATATATGGAACAGATTTTGAAACACTGACCTGAAACATGTGCCCAAATCTTTGCCAGCTGATCAAACCTCAGATTATTATTATTATTATTTACATATTTTACGCCCACATTGGAGCACTGAAATCAATACATTTGAGTTAATTTCTTCTTCTTCTTCTCCCAGAACTTTTTCATCCTCTCCGACCTGGAAGCCCTTTGTGTGTCCGATATAGTATATTGTTTCCGTTCAACTGCTTTTAGTTTGAGACTTATGCTTTTGTTCTTCAAAATCCTCTTCTCTTTTCTGTCTTTGATTTGTTGCCGAGTTATACCCAATTCTTCCAAATCGTCCTGAACTTCTTTGAACCAATTATTATTGATTTTATTCTTCAAAAAGTAATCGAATAGTTGTTTCAATATCCTGGTGTCTGCTAATCTTGATATGTGACAGAAAAAGGAAATTCTTCTTTTACGCATTGTAGATATTATTGATTCACATTCACGATAGACAATGTTGTTAGGCAACAATCTCCACTGTCCATCAACTTGGTGTTTTTTATTAATAATTGTTCTAAGAATTCTTCTCTCAGTTTTCTGTAATTTGTCTGTTGTAGATTTTACATTTAATTTGAATAAAGTTTCACTAGCATAGGTTGCCTCTGGTTTTACTATGGAATTATAGTGTTTCAGCTTAGCGTTTATCGAAAGAGATTTTTTTTTATAGGTTGGCCAGGTAAGTCTTTGTGCTTGTTTAAATTTAGTTGTTCTGTGTTCTATTGCTTCTTTTTCATTTGTGTTCCATGTTATTATTTCCCCAAGATATTTGAATTTCTGAACAATTTTAATCTCTTTATTACTGTTCAGCTGAATAACTGGTAAATCAACTTTAAAAGTTGGCATCATTTCTGTTTTTTCAAATGAAATTTGTAATCCCATTTTTTTAGCTATAATTTCTAGTTGTTCAATTTGAAATTTAGCCTCTTCTATTGTATTTGCAAGTAATGCTAAATCGTCCGCAAAAGCAAGGCAGTTGAGTTTAATATTTCTACCGATCTTGATAGTTGGTTGGCATTTCTTGTTCCATTCACGCATAACCTTCTCCAATGCACAATTAAATAACAATGGTGAAAGTCCGTCTCCTTGTCGAAGTCCAGTTCTTATAGTGAATGATTCTGATAATTCACCTCTAAATTTAACTTTTGCCTTCGTATTTTTAAAAGTCATATTAATGAGGTTAACAAGTTTTTGATGTAAGCCAAATTCTTTAAGGCTTTTTAATAATGAGTCACGATGAATACTGTCGTATGCTTTTTTAAAATCTACAAACGTGATGACCAGACCCTTACTTCGAACTCTTTGGTGCTTCATTATCCATTTTAAACTAATGATTTGATCTGGACAGCTTCTACCTGGTCGAAATCCTCCCTGATATTCTCCAAGTTCTTGGTCGAGTTGTTCTTGGATTCTTGTGTATATAATCTTGGATAAAATCTTGTATGTAATATCAAGTAAGGATATCCCCCGATAATTATTTGGATCGGAGCGATCACCTTTCTTGTGCAGCGGGTGGATTATCGCTGTATTCCATTCCTCAGGAAGCTTCTCCGTGTTCCAAATATTTAAAAAAAAAAAAAAAAAAAAAAAAAAACCTGAGGCTGGTGTATCATCAGGACTTCTGACATCAGTGAAACTTGGTTAAGAAGTTCCCGTATAAGAAGTTTTCCCGCCTAAGAAATGTGATATTCTTGGTCCCTTGATCGGTTGCATTAAGATAATATTTTACTGTTTAAAGTGTTCAGTTGTAAATATATTTCCCGGTTAAACAGTTCAGATTTTAGATCCCCTTGAGATATAAATCATCCACTCATGCAGCTCAAGGTTAGAACCCTCCAGTCTCCATGCAAGTTGCACCCTGTGTTAGACAGTTAATGTGATTGCCGTGTGTCTCTGGTGTCACGAGCCTGTCCGGACTTGCCAAGGCCATAAGACGTCATGGTATGACAATACATATACCAGATGCTCACTCTCACCTTGTGGAATTGAACTGAACCCATCAGTCCAAATTTCTACTCCACCGTTCACATCTAGCGGAATAGAATCGTTGTTTGTTGTTTAAAGCGGCCTAACATCTAGGTCATCGTCTCCCGGAATAGAATCAAACGGGATTCTACGCGAGAAACATAAAACACGCAGTGGACAGTTTGATAAAACTTTAATGCAGTAAGCTGCATGCCGCGACAGAGTGAAGTCATTAATCGAGGTAGCCTCGACATTACCGGTAATTAAAATCCGCAAAATGTATTTGTCCACAATAGAGCAGCTTCTTATGCATTGCTGTTTGTTAGGAATACATGTACGACAAACATAGGGAATGCCACTTATAAAATTGTTCACGGTAAATACTGTATAATAAACACTTAAAGATACATACATTCCAAGCAATGTTAATTATCGTACTGACATACCATACTGTATATGGACTCCAACATAATATTATCCTGAAATAAGGTCACCAATAATTACGAAATAAACTAAGTACCGTATAGGCCTAATCCATCATGAAGTTGAATATTCTAACCTGTTTAATTTTTCATTCCCTTGTTTATTTCCTTCCAGGCATTCTCTCTTATGTTGCTGTTGTTGTTGCAATAATACTTATGGGTCTTATCGTAGAGGAAATTACGTTTTTGAACTAAACTGATAAGATTTTCTGTGTCCATTATTAGTGAGGTGAATAAACTATTACGAAACAAAAACTTTCTGACTCTATGCAGGAAACAGCCGACTAGCCAGCTGTTACACATTATGCCGCCAAACAGCCAGCCGAAAGATCCTGATCGTCTACAAAGTTGAACGAATGTTGATAACCAACTGGGTGTTGGTGGGAGGGGGCCTGACACACTCACACAAAGGCATTGCAATACAATTTCAAGAAGAGAAGAGTTATTTGGAAGTCAAACGATAAATTAATCTGAAGAAAATCGAAGGGACAGCAATTATATACCTTCACACGTATCATACAAGTAAAATTTAATATTTAAGACCGAAAACAGGTTAAATAGAATAATAGAATTCATCTAGAATAGTAGAAGGGAAAAGAAGAAGCTACTGAATGGACCTGACTTGCATAAAAAAGGGTTTCATTAGGAAACATATTAAGAAAACTCAATCATACTGAAAATACCACTGAATTAAACAGGATAAAGTCACGTCAGACATTTTGGTAATTTGTATAATAACTTACACATAGACGTTATATAAGTCAACATAAAACAAGACTGCAATACAAGAAGGCTTTGCATCTGACAAAATGTTTTCATTAATATTGTCTCTGAATGTGCGTTTCCTGAATGCGCAAGAAACCGACATAATGGACCTGTAAATCGAGAATGGGGTTGACGACCAAAGGAGACCAGCTGACATCAGGGGCAGATGAGAGCTCTCTTCCCGCGGAAGAGATGCCAGGTGACCGAGCCTGTAACACCAAAGGAAGACCAGTGCAGCTGATGGTGTAGCTGAACCAACATCAAACCCGGCAGACGAATACAGAATAAGGTAAATTGTCAGAATATTATCAAGCGAGTTTTATATTTTCTTTGTACGAAGGCCATCCGGAAAGTGGTACCCATTTGCGCAATAACATCACAGGAGTAAATATGAACAAATATACACATTTTTATTGGAAAGAGCATACTTTACACTACTTCTCCACATAATCTCCAAGCAAATTTAGGCATTTGTCATAACGTGGGACGAGTTGTTGTATTCCAGCATCATAGTCCTTTGCCGCCAGCGTATTGAGATACGTAGTCACGGCTCGTTTAAGTTCTTCATCGCTGTCAAATCATCTTCCCGCCAGAAAGACTTTAAGCTTCGTAAAGAGATGAAAATGTGAAGGGGCCAAGTCCGGGCTATACGGGGGATGGTCGAAGGATTCCCACTTGAATTGCTGCATAAGTTGTTATATTATCGCAGCTGCACGAGGCCTGGCATTGTCATGAAGGAGAATGACGCCTGTAGACAATAGACCTTGCCATCGATTTTGTATTGCCCGCTGTAATTTCTTTAATGTTTCACAATACGCATTAGCATTAATTGTGTCCCCACAGGCCATCCCAGAAAACGGTTGCCATGAGTTTCCTGGTGAACAGAACTGTCCTGAATTTTTTTGGTTTGTTTGGTGAATGAGCATGATGCCACTCCATTGACTGTCGTTTACTCTCAGGTGATGCATAACAAACCCATGTTTCGTCCCCAGTAATGATGCGAATAATCGTCGGAATAACGTCCCAGAAACGTCAGTGCTGCAGCCATACGCTTGGTTCTGTAATCATGCGAGGGACCCACCTTGCACAGATTTTTGAATAATGCAGATGGTCTTTGACAATTTCATGAACAACTGTTCGAGACACATTAGGAAAATGTTCACAGAGTTCATCAATTGTGACGCGCCGATCGTTCCTCACGCATTCGTCTACTGTGTTCAGCAGTTGGTCTGTAATGACAGATGGTCTCCCTGAACACTCCTCGTCGTGTGTATCCCCCCTCCCCAGGTTGAAGTTGCAACACCAGCGCCAAACAGACGACTCGTCCATCACATTGTCTCCATAAAACTCTGTTAATTGGCGATGAATATCACAAGGTCGAACATTTCGTGCATTAAGAAATTTAATCACGGCCCTCACTTCACAACTGGCGGGGTTCTCAATTTGTTTAAACATTTTAAGTCACGCAACCTTGCACAGAGCAGGCAGACAAGTCACTGACACGGTCTGACCTTGCCCAGCGGCTACCCGAGTCGTCAGTGCTTCATGCGGCGCTAACGGGTACTACTTTCCAAATGGTCCTTGTAGAATGTAGATTGAGTATACTTATTTGGAAGGGAATAGATCGTTATATCTTCATTATATAATTCAATATTTTGTATTTCCTCGAGAGTGATCCAAAAAGTGACGTACTTAGGAAGGTGATAGATAGTTTTCAGCATGAATAAAGTTTTTCTTAAGATAGGGAAGTAACCATATAACAGTATTATATTACGTCAGCGATATTCAATCAATCAAAATAAATTGTCATTAATAGGAATATATGATGAGTACAGAATGTGTTAGATAATAATATTGAGTAATAATAATAATAATAATAATAATAATAATAATAATAATAATAATAATAATAATAATAATAATAATAATATTTGCTTTACATCCCACTAACTACTTTTTCGGTCTTCGGAGACACCGAGGTGCTGGAATTTAGTCCCACAGGAGTTCTTTTACGTGCCAGTAAATCTACCAAAACGAGGCTGACGTATTTGAACACCTTCAAATACCACCGGACTGAACCAGGATCGAACCTGCCACGTTGGGGTCAGAAGGCCAGTGCCTTAACTGTCTGAGCCACTCAGCCCGGCAATAGGACATCAAGTTCGTAAAGATACATCATTTATCGCTAGTAATAAATCAAAAGAGGTTAAATATGGATGCATATGTATAAATAAGATACATATTGGTAGAAATGAGAGATAGATGTTGATCCATGAAATGATATTCTGTATTGTGAGAAGTGAATTGAATTATGCGTTACTGTGAATTAAATAAGAAATACTGACATGTGGTGCGGTGAAAAAATATACAGAGAAATATGAGGAAGGAAGTGTGAAATGATAGAATATTGTTATATGAAGGAAAGAATTGATGCATTATGTTAAATGTGAAGAAATATGAGGAAGGATTTATATATATTAATAAATAAAGAGTACTTTAGTAGCGCAGATGCGGATCAATGGTAGATTTTGTGGTGATAAAGATGTTTGCGTAATAAATAATCCATATCAAATGGCAACATGATACGGTACTTACGAGCTATTGATAGGGATGGGTCATCAAAAAAAAAAAAAAAACCCCCATGATCTTCAATCACATGCCAATTTCAATGATAAATGCATATTATTTAAGTGGCTTAAGGTAATGGTAGCTAATATAACAAGTTATTAGTGAAATATATAGTCTTTAATGTCTTCTTAATAATATCTTCGAACTTATAAGAACTTACAATTTTCATCCATGGTATTCCCTACAAACCTATACAAGATTGATTGAATTTTATGAGATATTAAGACTAGTGTTGCAGTTTAATTATGAAGCTACCGCAACTATTTGGGACACACTCATTTCCAAAGTAAATATTGAATATGTTGATGATTATATTATAATTTAGAAGATATTAAATGATATGTAGCCAATGAATGCTACGCAGGAATGAAACTAATCTTATTCTGTATGCGTCTTAATTTATGAAGACAGATCAAAGCAATTGTTCTTAATATCAGGAAGCAAGTTCATGAATAAGTGAGAGACATTTTGTTAAGAAGAATTACTCTAGTTTAACAAATCCAATCCACGCAGACTTGTACAATGTGATCCATGTAACTTTAAAATGAAATGTTAAAGCTAAGCTGAATTAACTACCCTTTTCAATGAATATTGTGACAATTTCTATGATAAAAGTATTATTGAACAAATAATTTAAAAGATGCTATTTCAATTTTGTCAATAATTTCCAACTTCAAGTAAATCATATATTTAATTTTTCCATCATATTTATCTCTTGAACAAATGATAGTAAGATATAACTTATTATCATTTATAGATTTTGGTATAGTATGTAAGTTATGATTATGGCAGTGTTAATATATAAACCAATACCGCAACTGTTAAGCGGTAGAGACGTCTATCAGATTTATCTTGGGTGAATGGAAGCGTTGCGTTGAATAATCCTCTCTGAATTCACGTTTTAAAAAAAATGCCTATTATTTGGTACAAACCCTGAGATGCCTACTGACCCTAACCGTGGATTTTTGTTTGACGCCAAGAGACTTGGACTCGGGCGTAAGGAAAGTGGAATCATCTACACTTTCCCGTGTTGCTTTGGCAAAGTCCTGGGGATACCGCCGTCTACTTTGAATGGCATTATAGCAAAGAAAGAAGAGATCTTGGCTTCTGTAGGGAATACTTCAGCAAATTGCATGAAAGTTAAATCTGGAAAGTACGATGAAGTAGAACAAGCTCTGCTAACATGGTTTAAACAGCAGTTTGAACATACCTTTGAGCGGGACTATTGTGAAGTAGAAAGCTGAAGAAATTGTGTGCAAATTAAAGATACTTTTACCCCGTTGAATGGGTGGCTGAGCCGCTTTAAAAATCAGGCTGACATCGTTTAAAAAACAATTTGTGGCAAAGCAGAGAGTGTACGTGCGGAGGAAAGGGAAGTGTGGAAGGAAACAGTTCTGCCTGCTAAAATAAGCAGTTACAAACCTTGCAACGTTTTTAATCTCTATGAATTTGCACATTTGTACCAACTTATTCTGGATAAGTTTCTATTTTTGAAGGGAGAATCTTGCCACGGAGGAAAATTAAGTAAAGTGCAAGTAACGGTATTGGTTGGTGCTGATACGGAAGGAAATGAGAAACTACCTCTACTGATGATAGGGAAGTCTAGGAAGCCATGTAGTTTCAAAAATGTCAGGACTTTACCGAGCAAGTACACCAGCAACAAGTCAGCTTGGATGACAAGTTCCCTGTTAGAAGAGTATATCCAAGCATTAGATGCGAAGATGGGGAGCCAGAACAGGAAGACTGTGGTGTTCATGGACCACTGCCCTGCTCATCCCAAGGAGTGGCCCCATTTAAAGGACATCAAGGCAGAATTTTTTCCACTGAATACTACATCGGTACTACAGCCCGTGGATCAAGGAATCATTAAGGTATTGAAGCAGAGGTACTGAAAATCAGTCGTGCGCCGTACGTTGCTACGCATGGAAGCAGGCAAACCCACCCACAAAAAATCTCTTTTGGACAAAATGCATTTCACTGCCTCATCATGGGATTCAGTGGAGCCTGTAATAATAGCAAATTGCTTCAAGAAAACAGGCTTCGGTGGTGGTACCAACAGCATTGTTACGGAAGTTGGTGATGAAGATCCAGGGTGCTGGAAAACTATACCGGAGAAGATGGAGATTACCAGCAGTTTCAACGACTTCACTGCCATTAATGATATGGTAACCACTTGCAAGGAGCAGACCATCGATGAGATCTGCAAGGAAATTCAGGCAGGAGATAAGGAAATTGAAGAAGTAGAAGAAGAAGAAGAGGAGGAGGAGATGGAGAAAGAGAATCCTCCCAAGACCACCTTGCAGTGAGGTAAGTATCTGCCTTGAAAAACTGATGATATAGATGTTGATTCCCAAAGGGAACCTGAAATAATTTTCCCAAATAAGTAAATTTATAATACCAATATAAATGGTCTGTTATTGGAGATTATAAATTTTCCAGCTAACTCATTCCTGGTTGCCAGTTTTCGCCCCCATGTGCGAATATGCCACGCCAGATATGCCACGCCCCCGTGTGCGAAACACTGGCAACGAGGAATGAGTTGGCTGGAAATTTTATAATGTACAATAACGGACCAACTATATTCTTATTAACAACTGCCATCGGACATGTTAATTACACATCTATTACAGAAACAAGTTCTCCTATTTCATTTTCATTTTCCTTTATGGAACAGTAGTCGACAGGTATTACTAATCGACTCCGACATCGCCTTTGAATGTCGACGAGAGAGCTCCCTAGCGGACATAGCGAGGAAACGATACCAGAGATGATCGATCAATCGCATGCAATATAATGGCTGGGTGCTTAAATATCTGTAACGGAAAAAAATCACGCACGCTTAATCACTTGCAATAACAGATGCACCATTGCTAGGGTTCTCGCTGTAACCGAAGGATAATACACAGTTTAATAAAGGAATTTTAAAGGGACAGAAAAACACTGACGTTATAACGGGGTTCTTGTTATATCCCATACTCACTATAATGAACTTCTACTGTACCAGATCCTCACAATACCACATTGTACAACTGAGAAAAGACACACATGGTACAAGAACCCTGAGGACTTCTGAATCAAAGTTCAATTTGCATGAAAGATGGTTGAAGAAGGATTTTCCAAAAGACTTTGTTCCAGAAACTAAAGAGAATGTTAACAGCTATCCAATTTATCACAGACAACAGTTTCTGCAGAAATACCTGATCCTAACAATACCACATTGTACAATCTAGGCACCAATATTGAAATAGACAATCGCTTCATTGTTCCATACAATTGAGTTTTTTTTTTGGTTTTTTTCTTTTTGGCAAGCTACTTTACGTCACAACGACACAGATAGGTCATATGGTGACGATGGGATAGAAAAGGGCTAGGAGTGGGAAGGAAGTGCCCATGGCCTTAATTAATTAATTTCCCTGGTGTGAAAATGGGAAACCACGGAAAACCATCTTCAGGGCTGCCGACAGTGGGGTTCGAACCCACTATCTCCTGAACACTGGATACTGGCCGCACTTCAGTGACTGCAACTATCGAGCTCAGTACAATCGATTTCTATTGATGTACTTTCAGGCTCACATTAATGTTGAAATTTGTGCAAGCGTACACAGCATCAAATGCATACATAAATATGTTTATATGGGTCAGACTGCACAAACTTGAAAATCAAGCTTAATGATGGAATACAGCATTATGACGAAGTTTCTACATATTTCAATGCCACATATATTGGTTTAAGTGAGGCTGCATACAATATTTTTGGTTACAACATGCACGAACAATCCCACATTGTTACCCTGTTAGCTGTCCATTTACCAGACCAACAAGGTGTATTTCCTCAATCCGATAATGCTTCACAAGCATTATAATGGGTGCAGTTAAAAAGTACACAACTCACTGCCTGGTTTCAGCTGAACAAAAATCCAACAACAAGAAGTGCACACATATTTTCCGAAACACCCATTCATTATGTATGGGATAAAAGCATATGTATTTGGAAAAAACAACCGAGATTCGAAAGAGTAATAGGTCAGATGTACAATGTTTCTCTGTCTGAATCAGAAAAATACAATCTGTGCTTACTTTTACTTTATGTAGTAGGTGCCAAAAGTTTTGAGAATCTCCAAACATACCAAAGTATTACCTATCAAACATACAGTATAAAGATACGGCAATTAAGATTGGAGTGCTTATTGACGGTTCAGAATGGCAACGCTGTTTGATGGAAGCATCCGATTTCCTAATGCCCTTTCAACTGAGACAGTTATTCCATCAGCCTTGCAATGCCAGTCACTTATGGGGCATGAATAAAAACTCTCTCAGCAAGGATTATTTAAAGTCTGCAGACAAAAATACAGTTTTTCAATTGTCTCTTAGAGGTATTAAGAAAACTCTGAAATTGCACTGTTTCTCTCTTCCAACATTCAACTTCCCTGTTATTAATTGACATACACTTAAATGAGCAAACTACTAACTTGCCAGTTTTCAGTTTGCTGACATGATTCCCCGAGCAAACAAGGAACAACTTTCAATCATTAATGAAACCACTAATGTGCTTCAACAAAACAACACAACTGTCACAAATGCATTCTTCATTGACAGTCCTGGAGGCAATGGAAAAACCTTTGTTTACTAGTACTTTACAAAAGTGCTGCGGGATAGGGCTTCGTGCTCTATCAGAAGCATGGACTGGAATAACCGCCGCTTTGCTGCCCAACAGTTGAACAGTACACAGCGCATTCTAAATTCCTCTAAATGTAAATAAGAGTTCAGTGTCTGGATTAAAATTAAATTCCAAAGCAGCTGACGATACTTAATAAGCATGGCTCACATGGGATGAAGCTCCAATGGCAAACAGCCACTCATTAATGTGTGTGAATCGTCTTCTAAAAGATATAATGTACAAAGACATTCCTTTTGGTGAGAAAATTATTGTTCTTGGAGAAGACTTCAGACAGATTTTGACTGCCGTGCCACGCGCATCTTGCCAAACAATTGTTCACAATTGTATTAAATACTCTCCTCTTTGGCACTTCTCCAAAATATGCTGTTTGCATAAAAACTTGCAGGCAAAACCAGAGGTTATAGAATTTTCTTCCTTCTTGCCAGAAATTGTTAATGGCAATTACTCCTCTGTAGATGATGAGGAATCAAATGTTATTGAATTACCAGCCAGAATATTAGCACATAATGACACCGTGAGTGATATTTACAACAAAACCTTCACTTCTGCTAAATATGTTATCAATTTCTCTAAAGTTACTATTCTTACATCAAAAAATGAACACTGTAATAAAATTAATTTGATAGTCAATCAACTTATACCTGGTACTTCAAAAACATACACTAGCGTTAACAGATTAATTACTGAAGATAAAAGCCAGCTTCTTCGATTTCCTACAGAATTTTTGAATTTCTTGGAATTAAGTGGCTTAACTCCACATGTTCTTACTTTAAAAGTTGGGGCCATACTTATGCTCCTTATAAATCCGAACCTCTCCCAAGGACAATTAAATGGAACCAGATTAATTGTAAGGAATATGTATGAAAATTGCTTGAATTTGGAAATAATAACTGGAAATACACTGACTGACAGAGCAAATGCAACACCAAGAAGGAGTGGTTCGAAAGGGATGAAAGTTGGGGAAAAAACAGAGACGGCACGGACGAATAATTGATGTTTATTTCAAACCGATATGCAGGTTACACAATGCGCACGGCACCGACTCAGTAGGATGTAGGACCACCGCGAGCGGCGATGCACGCAGAAACACGTCGAGGTACAGAGTCAATAAGAGTGCGGATGGTGTCCTGAGGGATGGTTCTCCATTCTCTGTCAACCATTTGCCACAGTTGGTCGTCCGTACGAGGCTGGGGCAGAGTTTGCAAACGGCGTCCAATGAGATCCCACACGTGTTCGATTGGTGAGAGATCCGGAGAGTACGCTGGCCACGGAAGCATCTGTACACCTCGTAGAGCCTGTTGGGAGATGCGAGCAGTGTGTGGGCGGGCATTATCCTGCTGAAACAGAGCATTGGGCAGCCCCTGAAGGTACGGGAGTGCCACCGGCCGCAGCACATGCTGCACGTAGCGGTGGGCATTTAACGTGCCTTGAATACGCACTAGAGGTGACGTGGAATCATACGCAATAGCGCCCCAAACCATGATGCCGCATTGTCTAGCGGTAGGGCGCTCCACATTTACTGCCGGATTTGACCTTTCTCCACGCCGACGCCACACTCGTCTGCGGTGACTATCACTGACAGAACAGAAGCGTGACTCATCGGAGAACGCACGTCTATGCTGTGGAGTCAATGGTAGTCTTCTGAGCGGACGCCGGGAGTGCAGGCCTCCTTCAACCAATCGACGGGAAATTGTTCTGGTCGATATTAGGAACAGCCAGGGTGTCTTGCACATGCTGAAGAATGGCGGTTGACGTGGCGTGTGGGGCTGCCACCGCTTGGCGGCGGATGCGCCGATCCTCGCGTGCTGACGTCACTCGGGCTGCGCCTGGACCCCTCGCACGTGCCACATGCCCCTGCGCCAACCATCTTCGCCACAGGCGCTGCACCGTGGACACATCCCTATGGGTATCGGCTGCGATTTGACGAAGCGACCAACCTGCCCTTCTCAGCCCGATCACCATACCCCTCGTAAAATCGTCTGTCTGCTGGAAATGCCTCCGTTGACGGCGGCCTGGCATTCTTAGCTATACACGTGTCCTGTGGCACACGACAACACGTTCTACAATGACTGTCGGCTGAGAAATCACGGTACGAAGTGGGCCATTCGCCAACGCCGTGTCCCATTTATCGTTCGCTACGTGCGCAGTACAGCGGCGCATTTCACATCATGACCATACCTCAGTGACGTCAGTCTACCCTGCAATTGGCATAAAGTTCTGACCACTCCTTCTTGGTGTTGCATTTGCTCTGTCAGTCAGTGTAAAACTGGGCAGAGTTCTAATCCCTCAAGTTGATTTAACACCATCCAATAAAACACTTCCATTTTCTTATAAAAGGCACCAATTTCCAATTCGCTTGGCATTCTGTATCACAATCAATAATCTCAAGGGGAAACCTCAGCAAGTTTTCTGCCATGGCCAATTGTATGTTGCAATGTCGAGAGAGCGATCATTTGACGCCCTTAAAGTTGCAGTAGTTCCAAAAAGAAATCGGACAAAGAATGTCATATATGAAGAAATCCTTCAGCAAATATTTTCGCATTGACCGTCATGTTTTGACAGGTTTCAATTAGTAATTGCTTAAATCGCTAGGAATAATAAGACATAAAATTAGAAAGAAAATTAAAATCTCTAAACACATTCTATTTTGAAGCTACAAGTAAGACTGTTCTAACCAAGTTATGGACTATTAAGATTGATGATCATTCAGCTCAGGTACATCCTGCTACTGTATGTGACAGTAGACGGTACTACCTGCAACTCTGGCCATGGGTTGGGTGGCCGTTACCAAACCTGACGAACTAAGGGAGAACCAACGTCTATTGGCAGAGGAGTTCATTCTTAGCAGGCTTCTTGAAGACTCTGTGTAGGAAATAACACATAAATTCAACAGGAAACTGCTGCCTTGCAGATGTGGCAGGGGACTGCTAAAAGCTAAGGGAGATAACCATTACAGAAAATCTTCTCTAACGTTAAGCCCATCTAGTCAGTTGAAGAGTAACTGCAATCACTTTCAACACTTATACGAGCCTTGGATGTAAACAAAGAACTCGGAGTAGAAAACAGCACCCGCAGACCCACACCAGGTATGATGGCTTACAACCTGATGCTGGTCCAGGCCTTGCGATTGTGCAACATCCGTAGAAAAAAGAATATGTACAATATTATAGGGAAGGATCCACCTTTCAATACTCCGTAGTAAGTTGAACTAAAAAGTAGTTACAACCTGTTTATGGGACCGGTTTCAACACATTTCAAGTGTCATTATCAGCCAATTAGCGAAGATCTTAAAACAACTAATACATTGAACACAGGCAAAAAATTAACATTGTATCATATCGTAGCAATTCAGTTTTTAACTTTAAATCCGTAGAAAAGACAACATACTCGAATAAAAACAATCAATATACTGTGTTTGACTGGGAAATGTGAAGAGTTAATGGACATCAGGGAGAGAAGGGAATCCTAGAACTGAGTGGAACTAAATGGAAAGGTAAAGAGAGGAAAGAGTTGAGGAAGAACTACGCCCTTTACTGGAATGGTAACAACAGAGAGATGAGAAGTGGAGTAGGATTGATATTGTCAAAAGTGTTAGATGGTATTACAAAGATCCAATACGTCAATGAGAGGATTATAAAGGCAACAGTACACATATGGAAAGAGAAGCTGACACTGGTGCAAGTGTATGCCCCTCAGATGGGCAGCAGTCAAAATGAAAGGACCATGAGTAAAGAGAGGGCAATCATCATCGGGGACCTCAACACACAGCTCACGACAGACAGGAATGGCTACGAGAAGGTGATGGGACCAAATGGCCATGGAAAAAGGAATTCAGAAGGGGAAGACATCTTAGACTTCTGCATAAGATACTGTTTGGTAGTTAAAAACAGTTTTTCAACAAAAGAGTCAGTCACAAGATTAGAAGTTACGGCTGGAATGGAAAGAGCAAAACGCTAATTGACTATGTCAAAGTGATTCCAAGTGTGAACTCAATAGTGATCACTGGTTATTAGTAGCAGATGTGAAAGACATTAATGTACCAAGGATAACAACCAGGAAATTACCTAACATTAAGGTGTGGGAAATACAATAGACTGGAAAGAGAACCGTTTATCAGGACTGTATAAAAAGACAACTGCCTACAGAAGTGAAGAGTGGTAAGGTAAAGTGGACAAAATTTAACACCAGGTTCACCGCAGCGGTCAAAATGACCGTTTTCAGTTCTGTTTTCTCTATCACTCTCGTTATGTGGTTGGGACATACAAATCCTTTCGTGGCTTTTAATGATTTTAAGTGTACTTTTTGGCATATAGCTTCAAATACCACTAACTCATTTCTAGTTGGTGCTATGAAGTCATATACATACTTTTACTGGACGATCATTTTGACTGCTACTGCACCAGCTATATATCAGACTTTTGTGGCATTCATTTAGAGTGGGATATCATTCTAAGAAGCTGTAACAGTATACTTTATTACTGTAGTATCAAATAGAACATATTGTAGTGCTACAATGGGGCAGCTGTTGGCTCTTTTCAAACAATGATTCAAGTACACTGACCAGGAAAATATAGCCAGTATCTGTTCAGTAACAAAAGGTGTGTAATCATAATAAGCAGTCAATTGCAGTGTTCAGTTGTTACAAACATTCAAACTAGATTTCCCTATTTTTTTGTAATTACTCCTAACAAACATGTTCTTGCCTACTCTGCTGACAGACACCGAAATTCTGAACCATTTACATAACATTTCCTCATCACAATCAAGCAATGAAGCTGGAAGTGATTCAGACCTCACTCAATAATTGCGAAGACATGTATAGCTTGGCAAATGGAAATAGTTTGGATAGTGATTCTAGTTGTGTCGATCCTGTAGAATTGCCATGTGAAAATGGAATTACACAGCAGCCTTCGACCTCGTGGGTTAGGGAATCACCTGCCAAGCGGCGGTGAACGTTCACCAGTAAAACAGCTGAAGACAAAGGTAAGCCTATTTGACATTAGTCATTTTGTATCTACGTAATTCTGTGCACAGTGTAAGTTTGGTTTTATATTTTAGAGATGAAGCAAACACTAAGGCAGATAATGAAATCACTAGCAAGGAGCATGATATCAACTACAGAAGGCCGAGTGTACGCTGTGGTTAAGTCAACATGTGGGAGTGGTCAGCACGTGTCAGTCGGCGAGGAAGAGGTTGGTTTGGATGGTACAGCGTGGACTTGGGTTGATCTACAGAGCCTACCAGGCCATTCAGGACAGAAAAATATACTCAGGGAAATCCCAGGTCCCACAGGACATGCAAAACACCACACTGAAGGAACTTGTCCCTCTAGTGCTTGGAGTCTTTATTGATGAAACCATGCTGTGCCACATCAAACGATGTACTAAGGTTAGAGCCCGCAAAGTTCTGAACAATCCTGAACGGACATTTTCTTTGGAAGAATTGGACACTCACTGGTCTTTTATACGCAAGCGGAACTTATGTAGCTGACACGAACGTTCTCGATCTATGGTCAGAGAAGTGGGGTCCTGGTATTTTCTCCCAAACTATGGCATGAAACTGATTCCTGGAAATTGTGAGGTTTCTTTGATTCAATGAAATATTACCCGCAGGGATTGCCTGAAAACTGATGGATTTGCACTTGTATCCACTGTGTGGGATACATTTATATCTAATTGTACTATTTGCTACAGACCAGGTGAGAACATGACTGTGGATGGAGCTTCCATTGAAAGTTAGATGCCCATTTATGCAGTATATGGTCAATAAACCAGACAAGTTTGCTATTAAATTTTGGTTGGCTGTCGATGTGGAAGCCAAGTATGTTGTAAACAGTTTTCCTTACCTTGGGAAAGATGAAACGCATCCACCTATTGGACTCTAAGCGAACGTGTGGTATTGTGTCTCGTGGACCCTTTCATCAATCAGGGAAGAAATATTACTTGTGATAACTTCTTCACTTCAATGAAACTAGTGAAATCATTGAAGAGAAGAACACAAGTATCATAGATACACTGATAGGAGGGAATCTCCTCCTCTGAAGACCAGAAATGACCCACTCTACAGCACAGTAGTGTACAAAAACAAGGATGCAATTCTCATGTCCTACCAAGGTACAAAGAACAAGAATTTCCTCATTCTCAGTACAATACATACTGATGTAAGTATCAAAGAATATCCGAAGAAGAAACCTGAAACAGTCTACCAAATTTAATGTCGGCATAGTAGATCAAACGGGCCATAAGTACACGCTAAAATCGATGAGCCAGCGATGGCCAGTTTTTATGTCTTCTTCAACATAAGATCTCTGGTATAAATGCTTATGCATGGTATAAGGCATCAGCCGGCAAGAAAATACCGAGAAGGGTATTTCTGAGACAGATGACAAACAACCTAGCGCATCCTTACATGTCTCCTCGGATTAGTAGGCCTCTCAACTCCGTTGCTGTTGGCTGCAACAATGAGGCCCTAGCCTCTGAAGAAAGTTCACGTCGCAGATAGTGTAGGTTGAAGTGTGCAAAGGGTAGAAGACAAAGGAAAGGTGTGCAATGTGCAGGAAACTGGTCTGTGGTACGTGCACTTCAAAGGTGACCAAGCAAAGTTTGGGTACAGTGCGACAAATAAGTTGAAAAGCAGAAAGTGATATTCATGCAGATATGTATATAAATAAAGCTAAAGTGTGTAAGAAGTACATTCTGCCTCACTAGTGTATTTATTTATTCATAAGAGTGTTTACAGGTCCTACGTGATCGTAATTAAATTAGATAGGGTATATGATGTTTTTGTACTCAATATGAACCTTTTTCTGACATCAATATCTTCAAGAAATTAATATGTGTTACTATCGGTCAAAATAACCGCTTCGGTAAATGTAGCTAGAATGTTTGGTGATCGTAGAGTTAAAAACACCTTGATAAAAGAAGCAAGAGGTTTGCGGGAAGACAAGTGGGAGAGGAAGGGAAAAAACTCCCTGGTGGAATGAAAGAGTCTGATCCTCAATAGAGGAAAGGAACATAGCACAAAAAGAACGAGATAGAGAGAAATCCAAGCCTCAACAGGTAAGGGACGAGGGGAGGATCAGAGACCTATAGCAAGTTTACTGGGACAAGAAAGTGAGAGTTAAAAGAATGGTAGAAGAGGAGAAGATACCGTGCTGGGAGAAGTTGACTAAAAACTGGAGGAAGACAGTGGAGGCAATATGGAACTTTTGTTCAGAGTGATCAAAAACAAATGGAATTTAGTTGAAACCATCAAAGCAATTAAGGATCCTAATGGAAACCTGGCCAGGAAAAAAGAGAACATCAGAGAAGTTCTGAGGAATCATTTTGATTACCTATTGAACAAGAAACAGAAGCAGATGAAAGAACCAGCTGTTGAAACCTACACAGAGGAATCGCCCATTACATGGGCGGAAACAGAAGCAGTCCTTAAGAAGAATCGATGAAGTCATCATGGACATGATTAAAGCAGCAGGAGTCCAGGCAGGGTTTACAGTGGCTACACAGGGTGCTCAATGCAGTTTGGAAAGATGACATACATACTGATTGGAACAAGGGTGTCATTATCACCCCGCTTAAGAAACGAAATCGCCAAAAATACTCCAACTACCAACGAAGAATTAATGGATGGATATGAATTTAAAACGATCAGTGGAACCGACCCACAGTGCCTCACATGCACAGAAGCTGGCATAAACAATAGTATAACTGACCAAGGGACTGCTTCTATATTATGCTTGTAGTCAAAACGGGTCCAAAATCCAGGTCAACGGCCCCTCATAATGGTACTTATCACTAGGAAAGTAGAACCATGCTAGTTGTCATTTGGTGGTACCAATCAAAAGTAGCGCAGACTCGCGGTATTCCACACAGTATGGTACTATTCACAGGTAGTGTAGTGCGCACATGTAACACAGACCTATGGTATTTTGCATAATGGGGCACTATTTACAGGCAAAGCAAACCTATAAAGGCAACGCAAACCTATGGCGCTCCTCACATAAGAGGACTAACCACAGGGACCCAAACTATTCCGTGGTATTCCTCGCATAGTGGGAACTAAGCACAGGCAAGGCAGAACCTTGGTGTTGCTCATATAAGTGTATGAATCACAGGTACTGTAACACCCTCATCCTGATTCACACACTGTCGCTACTAATCACAAACCTATTGCGTATCTAACATAGTGGTACTACGCGCAAGTAAATGCAACCCATGGTGTTCCCTGCGTGATGGTACTAATTACAAGTAGTCTCATGGTTCTAATTTGATCATCCCTTGGTCGCCCCTTATGACAGGCAGGGGATACCGCGGGTGTATTCTACATGTGCGTGCCCCATCCGCAGGGGGTACTCCAACAACCGGGGAATAACACTCCTTTCTCATAAGCTCAAAATTCTTGAGAAAATCTTAGAGAGCAGGTTGCGAGTCATCTTAGATCTACAGTCAGAAGAGGAACAATATCGCTTCAGGCCAAACAAGTCCACAACAGACCTAGGGCCAAATTCATAGACAGCTCTTCTATATAAGTGCCCCTTATACGTCAGGTTTAATTTCATACTACCTACTGAAGTGTCCCACTTATTGCTATAAGTGGACCTCCCACACACACACAGTGACTCACTTATGTTGCAGCAACATGGAGGGTAATGATTTTTCTGAATATGTTGCATTTCATTCACAGAATGCTTTCCGTGCACAAAGCAGAGATGACGGCCCTGGTCTCGAAAGCTCAGAATAACGGCTGAGAGGATGCGTCGTGCTGACCACACGACCCCTCGTAATCTACAGACCTTCGGGCTGAGCAGCGGTCACTGGGCAGGCCAAGGCCCTTTCAAGGACGTTAAGTGCCATGGGGTTTGGTTTGGTTTATTAGGTAGTGGGATTTCACCGCTCCTAATAGTAAGGTTAGCTGTTCGGGTCCATATATCATTCCCGTGGTTGTGTGATTTTGTATGGATTTCTAAGAAATATTTCCTTCAGTGTTCGCCGTTATTCTTTTTATTGAAACAGTGATTCATCATAAATGCGGGTGTCGTAACCTGCAAAATAATGTCAAAAGCGAAGTCGAGTACAAGGTCGCATCTTCAACAATATGTAGTGGAATTTAAAAGCATTTTCACTACCGATGGAAAAGTATTATTTTGCCAACCGCGTGGTAAAAGAGTAAGTGCAGATCAACGTTCTCAAGTAACCCAGCATTTGTCTGCAAATAAGCATACTGCGGCTTCTTCGCGTGTGCGTTCGCGACAATTACTAATAGCTGAACCAGCTACTTCAAATGCAGGCCCATCTAAATATTCCCAGTATTATTTAGATGTGTACAGAACATTTGTTTGTACCGACATTCCTCTTGGCAAAATAAATAATCCAGGACTGAGAAATTTCCTAACAAAGTACATTAATTTTGAGCCACCAGACGAATCCACATTAAGGAAAAACTATTTCCCAAAATGTTACGAAGAAACTTTACAGAGAATTCGGGCAGTATGTAATAGTGAAAAACTGTGGGTGAGTAGTGACGAAACCACTGATGCATGTGGCAGAAAAGTAGGAAATGTTGTAGTGGGTGTGTTGAAGAACGACAAAACTGCTTGTGAACATTCTTATTTGCTAGCGTGTAAAGAAATGCTTGCTGCAAACTATATCACTGTACCTAGGTTATTCAATGAAGCCATGCACTTACTTTGGCCAAAAGGTATAAAATAAGACCACGTATTGCTTTTCCTTACTGATAGTGCAGCTTACATGAAAAAGGTAGCCGAAGATCTTTCTGTAAGCTTTCTGAAAATGATACACGTAACTTGCGTTGTTCATGCTCTACACAGGTTATGTGAAACTGTGGTATCCTCAAGTGGATAAATTAGTGTCTAATGGCAAAAAAAGTCTTCGTAAAAGCACCCTCAAAAATTGATGTGTTAAAAGAGAAAAACCCAGATCTTGCACTTCCTCCTCTGGCTATTGTTACGCGGTGGGGTGCATGGCTTAGTGCTGTGGTATACTACGCAGACAATTTTGGAAGTTTGGCATCTGTTGTGAATGCACTAGATAAAAACGACGCGTCATCAATTGAGATTCTTCAAGAGATACTGAAAGACAGCTCTTTGAAAAATGATTTGGTGTTTATAACTGCCAATCTAAGCTTCTTGTGTAAAACTATAGACATACTTGAAAAATCCACTAACATATTGTCCGAAACAGTGAAGGAAGAGCGCGCGCTGAAAATAAATTAGATTCACTCCCAGCTTTGCAGGGACTGTTACAGGTCAAATATTAAAATTTGTTCAGGAAAAACAGACGATTTCAAACAATGTGCCAAATTTCTAATGTATTAGAGGGGGCTCATGTCAGCGAAATTGATGGCGTTAGTGTTGATGACATTCCTCTCTTTAACTATGCACGTCTGACTTCCTGTGATGTGGAGCGATCGTTTTCACAGTATAAGGCATTTTTTAGAGATAATCGGCATGCATTTGTGATGGACAATTTGGAGATGACCTTTGTTGTTCACTGCAATTCTGAGACTACTTCTAGCAACTAATATTCCAGCATGTGATGGGTGAGTACGAACCGGTACCATTTTTTTTAAATGATAGGTTGCTTTTGCCATATTTAAACAAAACATTACCTTTTAAAAAAAATAACCATTCATAATATCTAATCTGGCATATCAAAAATTAATATACCATACTGCACATTTCCGTACACAGACACCAATTTGCCTTAACCCATTAGTAAAAAACGGACATCTTAAAAATGATAAAAAGTACGATCTTTATGCATGATTTTACGCCCACAATACTTTCTTTCACTTCAGAAAGGCTGTAGCTAACAGGAAACAAGAATTCATTACTCTCATTTCTCAGCGTTCATTGTTGAACCACATTTTTAGCCAGGATGGTGGCAAGACAATAACTTTATGCAATAATGGGTTAAGGAGCATGTTTGGTAGCACCATATTCTAATAAAAAACGTTATACTTATTTACTTCTTGAGCACGAGTAGTTACGTGATATTTAAAGGAAAATTTTAATTTGTTATCACATATTTTAAAGTTTTCCAGCATATAAAAAAATAAATATTTTTCACATTTTTAGCACATAAAAATCTGTTCCCTAATTATTATTATTATTATTACTACTATAATCATCATTATTTAGCTTAATTAATTGGAAACATGTTATAAGTTGATAAGTTATCAAGACTGTAGGCCTATAATATAGTAAAGAACAATACTGACTTCTCAGAAAAATGGTGTTGCAGTACCACCATTTATTTTAAGATTGGTTTGTGCTAATTGTATCGGGTTAGTCAACCAATCCTTTGTCAGATTATATTAGAAGTTTCTGAAATCATAGCATCGCACATCAAAATATTTTATTGGGGAAGTAATTAGGCCGCCTACAACGTAAGGGTTGTGGATATATTTGTCAAATCATTAAAAGCATTGTAAGGCTAGATATTTTACATTTGGAGGTATATTTGCATAGGTTCGAGTACCTGGATAACTATAAACATATTAAGAAGAAAACTAGACTCTGGGCATTTTCGTAGTTTGCATTATCCACAACAACCTTTTCCGAAGTCATTCATATTCTGTTGAGAAACTGTGTCTGTCTGCTTGTTCTATATTATGTGCATGTACTTCGACACAAGTTCTTGCAGGTGCCGCCTCAGCTCGCTGTATTGTTATCCATTCTGATAAGTGATAACCAAACAAAATATAAACGAACTTTTAACCTCGAAAATGACAAAAAATGTTGTGCGATGTCCTTCGATAAACAAAACACAATAGATCATCCCACTATTCGATAGCCAGAACTACATGATCCAGGAAGCAGGAGCATAGTATACAGCATTGCCACATCTCCAGTGAATACTTACTGTATCAATGTGTGTGCTCTTTAAGTGCTGTCTAGGAAATGTAAACTCTTATAAGGGAATACTTACTATAAGCGAACCCTTATTACTTCCACTTATGTACAAGTGCTAACTATGAATTCGGCCCCTAATCAGTGTCCGTATGTTAATGTAGAAATATTGGGGAAAAGATCTGTTTATGTTTTTCCATGACATTGAGAAAGCACATGACAGCAATGCAAGAGAGAAGATATTGGATATTTTCTGAGAAAAAAAGAATGTGCTGGAGGGATTGGTGAGGAAAGTTCAGATGCTGTATGAGCAATGTACCAGCTGTGTGTGATTGGGTGACGGACATTCATTATGGCTCCAGACCAAAAGTGGAGTCCAGCAAGACAATGCACTATCCCTATTATTGTTTATCACCACCTTCGTGGTGACATCACAAAACACAGAGCTCATGGGGAGAAAGACTATGAAGTTGGTGAAATTACGCTTGATGAAGTGGAAAGGATGGTAAATAAACTCCGTTATCATAAAGCAACAGGAATACATTAAATTAGATCTGGAATGGTGAAATATAGTAAAAAGATTAGCATGGAGTGTCAGTAAGGTACCTTCTGATTGAATCAATATACAGTAGAACCTCAATTCTCCGTTTATTTTGGAGGAGCTACGAAAAAGAAAAAAACGTATAAAACAGGAAAACAGATAATCCGGGTACAAATTAAAACCATCAACAATTTGGCTAAACATCACAAAAATGAAATATGTATAAATATAATCTTACACACACTCCTAAACCAAATCAAGCTACAGCTCTAATGGGCCCTCGCCTACCAAGCGATCACTGCTCATCCCGAAGACCTGCAGATTACGAGGTGACACATGGTCAGTGTGACGAATCCTCTAAGCCGTTATTCCTGGCTCTCTAGACTGGGGTCGGCATCTCACCATTTTAAAGGTAATCACAGAGGCTGAGTGGACTGGAAACCACCCCTCATATCCAGGTATAAATGCCTGACATACCTGGCAATAGAACCCGGGGCCTCCGGGTGAGAGGCAGGTAAGCTGAACCGCAGAGCCGAGACAGTTATATTGATTTTTTGTAGATCTAGAGTACTGAGGGAAAAGATGTTCGCTGTACGAGGGGCTATGGGATTGAGGGTAGATTATTAAAATCAATCCATTTATAGTGACCTATGGGCTGAAATGAGACGCGAGTTAAAAATCCCTATACGTATATTCAGTTTTACTGGAAAACTTCGTCACTTTCCGGTGAAAACTTCCCTCATGTCAGCAAGTTTGATAAACCAAACTCATTGAAAAATCTAATAACGCCAAGCCAAACAACAATCGACCACAAGTAGTTTTTAAATTCTGTAATCTAATAATACAGAGCACATTAGATACAAAATCATCCATAATGATGGTGAAATCCCTCTTTTTATTTTATTTTTACCTTCCATTGAAATGTGGTCACTGTTTGTAGTAAGTTTATGGAAATGGTGTACCGCATAAATTAGGCCTACATCGACTTTTAAAGGTTGTGTTGAACTCGAGAATATGGTTTTGAAGTATCGATTCTCAAAAGTTCTCAAATGTATTATATTCAATTCTGCCTGTCACTAATCAGAAGCAAATTGGAAATAGAAAAAAAAATATCATCAAAACTCCAGTAATGTCCGTTATTCATAACCTTGAGCTCAGCTGGAAAGCGCACTCGCTTCATAAGCCAATACAAGTGGGAAATGATACAAACTTTTTAAATGTTACACTACGCAAATAAAATGACTGCGGTTTATAACACAGAAATGTAAAATTTCCCGTCTTATATTAGGACCCAAACAGTAATAGGCAATCCCAAGACCTCCCATGGCTTTATGTGTGTAAGGTGCAACATCTGTTCTGGTCTCGAGAATATAGTATCATCCAACAATATTAAAATACTAGATTCATGTTAAAAAGGAGCAATTTGATTCCAGTGTGAAAGCCCAGTGACTATACAGTGCCCTGAGGGAAGTGCCAAACTCTTGTTCGCCGATACAAATCGGATAAGGAAGTTAAAAAAAATAAACCTCTAACCCTGGACATAATGTAGATATTTTTAATGTACGAACATTTGACAAAACTCGTTCGGTCTTAAAGTAGAACACTCGGAATGAGCTGTCTCCATCCAACTGTTATGAGCACACTCGGCTTTATGTTTTCCGAGGATTCCCTAAACAATATCAGTTCTTGGTCCGAAAAACTTACAGGGGTTAGAGTAAGCTTAAATCGTTCACCTTTGTTGTTCATAGTTTGAAAGGTTTAATTAGCAAGGAGGGATTCAGTTAGGTGAAAATGTAGTAAACAGTTTGGACTACGCTGATGACTATGGTCTTAATGGCAGATTGCGCTGAAAGCCTGCAGTCTAATATCTTGGAAGTTGAAAATAGGTGCGATGAGTATGGTATGAAAATTAGCCTTTCCAAGACTAAACTGATGTCAGTAGGTAAGAAAACTAAGATAATTCAATGTCAGATTAGGGATACAAAGCTGGAACAGGTAGATAATTTCAAGTATTTAGGATGTATGTTCTCTCAGGTCAGTAGCATAGTAAGTGAGATTGAAACAAGGTGCAGTAAAGCTAATGCAGTGAGCTTGCAGTTGCGATCAAAAGTATTTTGTAAGAAGGAATTCATCTCCTGGACAAAACTATGAGAGTGAAAGCTGGGTAGACCCCAGATATCTTCTTCATAAGTTAGAAGTAACAGACATGAAAGTAGCGAGAATTATCGCTGGTACAAACAGGCGGGAACAATGGCAGGAGGGTACACAAAATGAGGAGACAAAGGATAAGTTAGGAATGAACTCGACAGATTAAGCTGTACGCATCAACCGGCTTTGGTAGTGGAGTCATGTTGAGGCGAATAGAGGAGGATAGGTTACCTAAGAGAATAATGGACTCTGTTATGGAGAATAAGAGAAGTACAGGAAGACCAAGACGGCAATGTAGGAACCTAGAAACTTTATCTTCAAATGGAAACATGGCCCCTACCTAATCCTTTAGGAATGTGAAAAGGCTGGATGCTACTGGATAGTACTGACCCACATTAGTAGCCCAAAGTGTCGAGTGCGTAGCGCTATACCTGCTCTGGAAGAATGAAAATGTCACAAAATGGGAATTTCCTTATGGCTTATCACTGTGGACTGTTTCTGCGAATAGCTTTGGAACACCAGAAAAAGCAATTTGAAGGTGACGAATGTGACGGTAGCTCACCCTGACCTGAGACAAACTTCAGTCTAGGGAGGCAGATGATGTTGAAGTCATCTTCTTTTCCTTTGCATTAGGGCGTTGCTCAGTAGTATACAAATTCATTATGTGATATAACAAATGATCTAACACATTTTTATTTTGTATTTCATTTTTTGCTGATTTGGGGTGATCGATCAGTCATTATTTCAATTTTCAAGAAGGTTATAGGTCAATATATAGCATTTTAAAGTATATCTAGATCATTTAAAATGGTTTTTTTTTTAATTTATGCATGTATGTTTTGACCTGATGACAGTCCACAAGTAACAAAATAAAATTTATAAATGTATACTACACCTAAAACCTATCACTATAAATTTTTCTTACATATGGTGAAATTTGCTAAAGTGAACTGACCAGCAATTGTTGGTGGCTAAGAAAGGGTAAAGAAAGGATTTATACCTGTGAGTTTTGTGTTTCCAAGGTATGTGCAGGATCATAATCACAAACTAATAATTAGGAGAAAGTATTTCCGAACTTTGCACTTCAGTACACAATTATCATCCCAAGTAGTTTTGTGCAAGAAAAATGCCAAAAGTGAAACCACATCAAAGTCAATTTTTAACCTCTTAACATAATAATTATTTACAAAATTGTGATCTTCTTTTTACCTAATTTTTTATTGTTAAAATGGGCTTTATTGAAAACTAATGACAGTGGTAACAATGAAAATACATTTTTCAAACTTAATAATGAAATATAAGCCACCAAAAAGTTCCTGTTTTAAAATCCCGACTATACTCGTGATATTTTTTACGGGTTCCAAAATAAATAACACAGTACTAAACAGATGGCAAGTAATACAACATGACACTCAATACTGTTCATATGTTTGTGGCTGTAAAATGCCCTAAAACAAGGATCAACACACAATGCTACATTGCACTCCTTACACATGGTACCTGGATTCCCTCCGTGCCTTCTTCCCTCTAGCATCGCGCACACTGCTACACATCCTGCACATCCTTGTAGGGTTTTGCTTCTTACCCATCGGAGGAATCACCAAAGGAAAACGGCGGCCAATAAGTCTCATTGGGGTTGCTTTCGTTGAAGGACGACCTGCTGCTTTTGGAGAAAATTCCTCCCTATGATGTTGTGCAATCATTTTCTCAACGACAGCCACACGAAAGTCAAGAGCATTCGTCCTTCCTCCATGTTTTTTGAAGAGGACAAAAGCATTCCATACTGCTAGTTCCAAGAGGTGAAAAAATATCTTCTTATAAAACTTTTTTCCTCTCTTCCATGGCAGGGGGTTAGTAGCAGTGTGTTCATCTACTTTATCAACACCCCCCATTGTCTCGTTATACGCGAACACAGATTTAGGTTTCACAACTTCCTTTTTCTCTCTTCTGTATCTTTCCATTTTTGCATTATGGATGGTAGATAGGATGCAGACACCTCTCTTGTCTTTCCATTTTATTGCAGTAGGTTGACCTCGCTGGAATGCTGCAATCTCGCCCTTCTTGAGTTTCGTACTCCGGAAATGTGGAGGCATATCTGCTCTATTGGGGCGCACAGTGCCTAACATATCTGTGCGATTGGTAATCAGAATGTGATGTAGATGTTGATTCCCATAGGGAACCTAAAATATTTGTCCTGAATGAGTAAATTTATAATACCAATATAATGGTCCGTTATTGGACATTATAAATTTTCCAGCTAACTCATTCTTGGTTGCCTGCGTTTCGCCCTCGTGTGCTAAGTTAGGCTCGTCAGTTGGGACTTAGCACACCACCCAAGACGCAAGGCTAGTGCATACCGTGGAGGCCACTGCATAGGCTATTTGAAGCCACCAGCAGTGCCAATGCACTATGAGAGCTATGTCTCATTTTCAAAAATAGATGCCTGCCTGGCCATCAAAAAATGTAGATGTTGGTTCCCTTAGGGAAACGCAGGCAACCAAGAATGAGTTAGCTGGAAAATTTATAATGTCCAATAACGGACCATTATATTGGTAATCAGAATGTCGACCCGTTGGAGAGAACTGTAATAGTTATCCACAGTTAAACAGTACCCCTTATTCTGCAGGAGTTTCATCAGAGTCATAACAACTTGTGATGACATGGGTAAATGTTTGTAGTCATCATCAAATTTAGAGCCCTTGCCCGTGTATATAATCAGGGACCAAACATAACCTGTAGCTGACTCACACAGCATGAATGTTTTGATACCGAATCTGGCCCAGCCCAGCCCAATCGTCCTTTATACAGCAGCAAGCTTTCGTCAACTGTCACATCCCTTTCCTGGGTACACACAGTTCCAAATTTAATAGACATGTGATTCAGGATAGGCCATATTTTGTTTAGTTTAGGTTGTGGATGATTTTCTGCAACATATGTACTTTTGACAGAAAACTGTAGGTACCTCTTCAAGTTAAGAAATCATCGAAAAGGAAGAAGTTGATGAAATATGGATGTAGCTAATATAGGTGCTTTGGACCAATACATTTGATATGTAGGTTTCTTTACAATGCTTTGCAGTATTGTCAGCATGATAAAAATATACATTTCATCAATTGTTGTGTCCTTCCATTCCGGAGCATTAATCTGTCTTGCATATCTGTTAGTCTTGGTAACCAAAATATCTATAAAATCATAGTCAATGAACTGACTAATATAGTGCATAACATCCTCACAACACGGCTGGAAATGTACTTCAGGATTAGCCTTGAAAGGAAAACGTGGTGGGGCAGGTGGTAGTGTTCCAGAAGTATCAATTCCACACCACTGTCTGGCACTTGCAATATCACAATCAGATGAACTAGAACTACCACTTTCTTCTTCTGAACTGTCCTCAAAAACTTCTTCAGAACTCACTAAACTCAAAGTCAAACTCTTCTTCACTCTCTATTTTCACCTAACAGACAAAGTACACTTAGATACCAACAAATACGGGAAAGCCGCGAAAACGAACTGCCTGAGTCACTGACGTCCACTACGGTTGAGTCAGACATCTGTGGGCAAAAATAGGATCCTAAAGTAATAATTTCATAAACATCTGGCAGAAATATTGAGAAAGAACAAGAAACGAGTATATTCGGGCTTTTAAATTAGGTACCGATCAATGAGCGACATTCCCGAGTATACTCGGGATTTTATTTTATATAAATATATAAAACCCCGAGTGTACTCAGGCTTTCATGTTAAAGAGGTTAATTCAGCTAGCGAATGAATTTGGAAAAGACGTGTTTACAACAGACGGGCTTGTTTTATTTTGTAAACTGGGCAGTACAACAGCATATTAAACGAGAAAAACATCTGAAAACTGTAACGAGTGTTTCACAACAAGTGTTCCTAGGTTCTTCAAGATCATCCAGCAAATCATTATATCCATATTTATATACTGTACTATCCATGAAACTTTTAGTGACACTTCGTTTCACGGGGTGAGGTTGATTGATTGATTGATTGATTGATTGACTGACTGATTGATTGATGCATGTTGGTTGCTTCAAGGGGCCTAACATCTAGGTCATCGGCCCCTAATGGTACGAAATGAGACGAAATGAAATGACAAATTAAAAACACAAAATCCTCCACCGACCACAATTCAAAACGTGAGGCTGGATGGATGGACGGACAGACGGACGGATATGAATTTAAAACGATCAGTGGAACCAACCCACAGTGCCTCACATGCACAGAAGCTGGTGTAAAACAATAGTATTTCTGACTAAGGGACTGCTTCTATAGCACGATACTGAATCTATGATGCTTGAAGTCGAAAGGAGTCCAAAATCAAAGTCACCGGCCCCACATAATGGTACTTTTCGCTAGAAAAGTAGAACCATGGTGTTTTTCATGTTGCGGTACTAATCAAGAGCAGCATAGACTCGCAGTATTCCACACATTATGGTACTACTCAAAGGTAATGAAATTCGCACATGTATTACAGACCTACAGCGTTTCACACATTGTGGCACCATTGATAGGCAACACATACCTATGGCGTTCATCACCTAAGTGTACTAACCACAGGGACTCGTACTATCCTGTGGTGTTTCTCACATAGTGGGTACTAATCATAGGCAACCCAGAACCATAGGTTCCGTCATCCCATGGAGTCGCTCATATAGTGCGCTACTAATCACAGGTACTGTAAAAGCCGTCACGCTCTCATTTGCTACTAATCGCAAACCTATTTGGTACATAACATAGTGGTACTACGCGCAAAGAAAAGCGACCCATGGTGTTCCCCGCATGGTGGTACTAATCACGAGTTTCATGGTTCTAATATAATCATCCCTTGGTCGCCCCTTTTAGTCGCCTCTTATGACAGGCAGGGGATACCGTAGATGTATCCTTCATCTGCGTCCCCTACCCACGGGGGGTATGGGGGTGAGGAGTAAGGAGGGAGCTACAATGGTTCAGGTAATACTGCCAACTGAATGAAAATGAAATCCGATTGAATCAATAGTATGATCGATCGATATGAATTTTCTAAACTGTCGTTTCTGTGTAGGAGTTCTGGGTTGTTCCTGTGATGTACTTTAATTTTCCTCACTCGTGTTCAAATGTAACCTACATTTTGACTTTGCTGTATAAATAACAACAGTATTTAAAGTGTTGCAATTATACTGCAAGATGTCTCACGGCGATGCATAATCGATACATATTTTTTGTGTCAGAGGTTGCCAATACGAATTTTTAAGATAACCGAGGTCTACTAATTCAGCACTAGGCAGCCAAAGTATCACTAAAAGTTTCATAATTCATAAGGACATAATTATTTCTGTAAAAACAAGAGGTGTGCAGTGAACAGAAGTAGGATATCGTCGCTGCTCTGACAAAACCTCCTATGTGAAATATTTTAGCTAAGAACATTGGCTGGTAAGGTTCTGTCATCTAAGGTGCAGTATTGTGTGCATATTGTCAAGGCATTCTCACTCTTCATAATGTATGTGATGCGGGTCAGTATACCTCGAAAAATATTATCACACAGAGGTTTTGTCCCGGCAACGATGATATATTACTAATGTGAAACCAATTTTACAGTCACCAGAATTCAGTTTGGTCAAATATTTTAAAATCATTTTTAAATTATTTAATAGCATTTTTCCATACATTTTAGAGCATTTTATTGATCATTTTCAGTGAATTTTTAGGTCATCAAAATCCACCCTCTAATGATAACTGTATAAAATTTGCATGGAACATCTGTCATGAATACAAAATTCCCACATAAATTAAATGCTGAATTAATACTATCCCAGAAAATCTCTGTAGAGTACTCTATATTTAGCATAAGTCATGCAGATTAATGTTTGAAACGTGACCTCGATTTAATGCCACCCTTTTGATTGCGCCTACTACACTCTAAAGAAGCAATAGCATTATAACAAGGGATAACTGTACAGCAAAGGTTACATCCAGAATAAAGATATGAACACAGTATACACACATCATAAATTCAATATGCATACCTATAATTATCCATTAGCTGCTCTTGATCATCTCTGGATGAACTAGGATTGGCATTGTCATCAGATCTGGATGTTGAGCTGCAAAACAAATTGGAAATGAGGCACATAATTACATAACTTGGTTACTACTTTACCTAAGCAGACCCAGACAACAGCTGGAAACTGTGCATGATGATGATGATGATGATGATGATGATGATGATGATGATGATGATGATGATGATGATGGTTACTACTTTACCTACTGTTCTTATCACTTGACAAAGTCTTTGCTCTGCATCCTCAAAAGTGAGCCCTAATTAAACATTCTAATAATGCTGAAAGTATTACATTCAGCAGACCATTGCTCTATTGATGAAATGATACTCTTTTGTTCTTCACCAGATGGCTCACTATGCACCCTTATATTTCAAGAAGCAGTGTTGTTGCCATGTACTATAATGTATATTATAAGGAACAGCGGCCAGCCTTACACGACAAGATGTGAAGAGCTAACACAATATGATTTCTCCACAACATCCATCATTATACGTTCGCTTAATAGAACTACTTCACTATATATACTGAGCAATATTTCATGTATAATATGGTGCAGCACTATAAAACTCAAATGATCTACTCTGCAAGCTACATAAAATGGGTTGCTAACGGTCAACATGTCCTATTTAATCTTTGCAAGGGTTAATGATGATGATGATGCTTGTTGTTTTAAGGGGCCAAACATCGAAGGTCATTGGCCCCTAATGGAAAGAGATGAACGACATGATATATGATAGTTAAAATTTTAAAATTTATCCACTGATTAGAGTTTTAAAAAATGGTGATGAAGAAAAAAGTGTATGAGATTAAAACAATCAGTGGATCTAATTCGCAATGACATCTATATATATAAAATAAGAGTTTTGTCTGTACATTGCTCAGAATTTGAAAAGAATGGCATTTCTGTATTGATCATGACCACAGTAACAAGGAAATGCACTTTTCCATAATTTCTGTCTGTCTGTCTGTCTGTCAGTCTGTCTGTCTGTCTGTCTGTCTGTCTGTCTGTAACACGCATCACGAGAAAACGGCTGAAGAGAATTTCATGAAAATTAGTGTGTAAAGTCGGGGATGAGCCAGTAAAATCTAGGCTATAAATCATTTTATTCACGCTGAGTGAAATGGTAGTTTAAGGGAAGGCCTAAAATTAAATTCTCAAATATTTATATTATTAGTGGCCCTATCGATAAATACTACATAACGTAAGTTACATAGAATTAAATTTCCGGTCATTTATGTATTATACATTTTTATCGTACCAGCTATGATAACGTGGATATTCATGAATTTCGATTTTTGTTGCTAAGTCCACATCAACGCTGAGCCACAAGAAAATGGGTGAACAGAATTTAATGATAATCGGTATATAGAGTCGGGGAAGAAGAAACTATAGTCTAAGCCAAGGACAGTCAACTGGCTGGCGTGTGGTGTAAGAGGGCCCGTGTGACGTCGGAGAGCACGTGACGTATGAGCGCAGAAGGTGGGGAGACATTGTCGAAGAGTGATACGAAGAGACAGCCTCGCTTTGTAGTAAACACGGGCAGTGCCATACGTAGTGGTGGTGGTAGTAGTACAGTACGTATGGATGAACCGGGCACATCACGGTGTGACAAGCTACCTACCCCTCCGATCATTTTATCTTTATGGGAAGATCTATATTTATTTGTTGAAAATGACAGGAATGCTACAGCTAAATGTTTAGTTTGTATGTGTAGAAATAAAGTTGCTTTATAACTCTTATGCTACTTCATAACAAAGTTACGTTGTGTTGTTGTGTTTGAGTCGTCAGTCCATAGACTGGTTTGATTTGATGCAGCCCTCCATGCCACCCTATCCAGTGCTAACCTTTTCATTTCTACGTAACTATTGCATCCTACATCTGCTCTAATCTGTTTGTCATATTCATACCTTGGTCTACCCCTACCGTTCTTGCCACCTACACTTCCTTCAAAAACCAACTGAACAAGTCCTGGGTGTCTTACGATGTGTCCTATCATTCTATCTCTTCTTCTCGTCAAATTTAGCCAAATCGATCTCCTTTCACCAATTCGATTCAGTATCTCTTCATTAGTGATTCGATCTATCCATCTCACCTTCAGCATTCTTCTGTAACACCACATTTCAAAAACTTCTACTCTCTTTCTTTCTGAGCTAGTTATCGTCCATGTTTCACTTCCATACAATGCCACGCTCCACACAAAAGTCTTCGAAAACATCTTTCTAATTCCGATATCAATGTTTGAAGTGAGCAAATTTCTTTTCTTAAGAAAGCTCTTCCTTGCTTGTGCTAGTCTGCATTTTATGTCCTCCTTACTTCTGCCATCGTTAGTTAATTTACTACCCATGTAACAATATTCATCTACTTCCTTTAAGACTTCGTTTCCTAATCTAATATTTCCTACATCACCTGCCTTCGTTCGACTGCACTCCATTACTTTTGTTTTGGACTTATTTATTTTCATCTTGTACTCCTTACCTAAGACTTCATCCATACCATTCAGCAACTTCTCGAGATCTTCTGCAGTCTCAGATAAAATAACAATATCATCGGCAAATCTCAAGGTTTTGATTTCCTCTCCTTGGACTGTGATTCCCTTTCCAAATTTCTCTTTGATTTCCTTTACTGCCTGTTCTATGTAAACATTGAAAAGGAGAGGGGACAAACTGCAACCTTGCCTCACTCCTTTCTGGATTGCTGCTTCTTTTTCAAAGCCCTCGATTCTTATCACTGCAGACTGATTTTTATACAGGTTGTAGATAATTCTTCGTTCTCTGTATCTGATCCCTATCATCTTCAGAATCATAAATAGCCTGGTCCGATCAACATTATCGAATGCCTTTTCTAGATCTACGAATGCCATGTACGTGGGCTTGTCCTTCTTGATTCGATCCTCTAAGATCAGACGTAAAGTCAGGATTGCTTCACGTGTTCCTACATTTCTTCTGAAGCCAAATTGATCTTCCCCCAACTCAGCTTCAACTTGTGCAAGCAAACATCCGCTCTGCTAAAATTAGTGATGCAGTCGCTTAAGTGCGGCCAGTATCCAGTATTCAGGAGACAGTAGGTTCGAACCCCACTGTCGGCACCCCTGAAAATGGTTTTCCATGGTTTCCCATTTTCACACCAGGCAAATGCTGGGGCTGTACCTTAATCAAGGCCATGGCCGCCTCCTTCCCACTCCTACCCCTTCCTTGTCCCATCGTCGCCATAAGACCTATCTGTATCGGTGCGACGTAAAGCAAAATAGTGAAAGTTTATTAGCAACTCTTATGGAGTGAATCTCAACATTGGAGATCCAAGTTAAGTTTATTTCTCCACGAGAACATTTAGTAATCCAGCATGTGTGAACATATTTTAATATTTGTTGTCTTAGTTACAGCCTACACTTCTAGAATGTGACGGAATTTATCCCAGTGAATCACTGTGTACATCAAGATGGATTATTCCTCAACAATAAGCATCTTAATTTCATCGTGGGACGTCTACTGCCGTGTCTCCATGACTTTCTAAGTATGTGAGGCGCATCTGGTCAGAGAGGGTGACTGACCAGGGAAATGCCGGAATGACTGACTGCAACCTGGAGTCGAACAAAATCTAAAACTTGAGTACCATTTAAATGTTTATTTTCTTTCTCATCTTTGTAAAGCTAGAGGATCTTTCTTCTCTAAATTGTAGCTTTATTAGTTCTTGTTGTAGATAGAATTATTTCATTTTCCATTTCTTGAGGTGTTATTGTAGTCGAGTTACATGTGTGTGACTGAAATTTGAAACCTATCAGATTAGCTGTGTAGTCTGTCTTTGAGCGAGTTCCCATACATAGGAGTTAGACATATCTAAAAGTCACTGACCACGCGATAAACTTCATTTGTTTGCCTGTGATATTGGGATTAATCTGGACTGGAGTTACATGTAAAATTTGTGAGATAGGATCGAACTTAGTGTCATTTTAAGATCACTTGTATTATTTAGGATCGAGTCATCTAATTTCACGACATTTCATGAGGACTGATAGATCTAATAATCACTTGAGTAATAATAAAATCAAGTAAAGATCGGGTTAAAAATGGAAGTAAACGGTCATGAGCTATAAATTATCTTAGATTTCTTATATGTGAGATTTAATGTGCTCAGTTCATGATGTGGCTGGAATATGGCTGCCCTGCAGGATGTTAATTGAGTAATTTTAAATGGAGAATTTATTATTGGTGAATGACTTGTTGATGTGTCTTTGGGAGCACAACGTGACTTATTATAAGCAGAGCACACGTTGAATATATTTCACGAATAGGGAGTAATAATAATGCGATTGAGGCTCATGAACGTGATATTTGCGACTTGTAACCAATATGATGGCGATGATTACGGAATCTTATTGGAATCTTCAAATAAATTTCAGAAATTTAGATGAATCTCCATCGTTGCTTGAGGAATATTTCAATCCAAGTGATATCACAAATTTCGATCACTAGCCACTATTGAAGAAAGAGTATTTCCATACACGAATTCATCCTCCGGAAACTATTGATGTGACCATGCTAAAAATAATGAATAAATTTATAAGGGCAGGATTCGCTGTAAATAGTGTATATAAAAAGTACGTGTTACCTTGTGTGAATGTGGTGTGTGTGTTTTGTAATTATGAATATTTTCCATGTCTTTCGATTGTTTAATGTGATTTAATCTGGTCGTGCATCTATTGCAATGACACAGATTCTGTTCAACGTTGTTTGCCACCCTGAGGACTTATTTACCGCACCTTAAGGAAAAACTTAATAAGATTAGTGTTGAGTAAGACTAGACTAGGATTTAATTTGCAATTTCTAAAGATTTAGGTGAAAGATCGTCTCGTTATTTTTTCACAAAGGCAAGCGATTTGTAAATTAATCTTCAATTAACTCACACGTGGATGAGGAAATTTTCAATACATTTATATTCAAATTCCAAAATATTTCCAAACTGACTTGAACTTTGAATGCTATGCAAATATAAAAATTAAATGTTCACAAATGGCATAATCAACTTGAATTCAGTTGATAATGAGTAATAATAATAATAATAATAATAATAATAATAATAATAATAATAATAATAATAATAATAATAATAATAATAATTAATTGGAAGGATAATTGTTTAGAAAAATGTGAATTATAACTGCCATAAGAATTAGTTAGTAAGATACACTAGTTGGTAAATACGATCGTGTGATGATAAAGTAAAATGCTACCCAGACAAGGTTAGAGATTATTATAATAAAATTTTCAAATTAATTCTGATTTTTCATCAAAGCTTAAATTGGTGTTATTAATGAATGTTACTCACTTTAAATACCGAAATTCATCAAAGTTCAATATTGACCACGTGTTGAGATTACTATAAATTCATGGAACCTTAGGTTAATTTTTCTGTGGAGTAGTAGGCGAGATAGCTGCCTGCTAATTTTGTGCAAATATTTATAGAAGTCTCTGGACTCTTTCAGCTAAATACTTTAATTTTTAAAGGCAGTAAAGGCCTAATTTTTTTTCTGTTAATTTTCATTCCAGAACATGAAAGCTGGACGAGGATTACTTTGGTTATAAAGCACTACATGAAGATCAGACATTATGAAAATTTATTGTAATAAATCCAGCAAGGATATTTTTGTGTTTTTGAACGCTTGTGTTAATAAATGTAAGAGTGGTGTTTTAAAATTTATTTTATTTTGCTTGGTCGTCACCCATTTTCTCTTAAATGCCTCTATAAACAGAAAGCCAGGAACGAACGGTCCACCTCGGGATCTCTCGCTCACTGGCTGGGCTTAGCTCGGCAATAATCGGGGGCAGTTGCGAGCTCAAGGAGTCAGTACACAGAAGAAAGTGTCTGCGCTCATCGGACAGTGCGTACTGCAGAGCTTCACAGATAGCATAGAACCCTGCTGTGTACACACTACAGATTTCCGGGGAGCAAAAAGAAACCTCTCATTGTCGACAATGAAAGCACAGCCCACCTTCGTTTCTGTCCTTGAACCATCCGTGTAAACGACGACTGAACCTGGATATCGGCCAACAATGGACAGGAAGAGCCTCCGATAAATCGAAGGGTCCATGTTTTCCTTTAGGCCAGTGTGCAGATCCAGGATTATTTCAGGTCGTTGTACTACCCACGGAGGTACCCCACTTGGTTGTCTGACAAGGCAACATACCTGCCAACTTTTAGAAACCAAAAATAGGAAGATATTTTAATTCTTGGATTTTATCACATATATTCCACCACGGTCTACGTGAAAAAAGGTCAGGATAAAAGGCATACTTATCTACAGTTACAATGCAAATTGACCATTAAATTTAAAATCTTAAACTAAGGAAACATAAAAATAGTTACAAGAAAATGTACCTAATCACTCTCATTTATGACATTTACATACGAATAATATTTGTCACACCGTCACACGCAACAAAATGCATAATACCGTATTTTCTCGCGTAATTAACGCACTTTTTTGACGAAAAATACAGGCGGAAACTTCGGATGCGATTCAAGGAATTCGGATATTACAAATTATTTACAATTCATTTACATTTAAAAGATACATCAAATATAATCCAAACACAATTGGTTCAACCCATTTGCAGTTATCGTCATTTGTCGTAAAATTCCGGCGTGAGATTTTTTCTGAAAAGTCAAATAGGGTACATCAGATAAGTTAGACACGCGGGTTTGAAGTACGGTACCGACACTGGAAAATATTCTTCCCATTACGAGCTGACAATACGACCTGAATGACATACCGAAAAAAAAACTGTCCAACACGAGAAGGGCCGGGCATCGAAGGAGGGACCCTGCTACATTACTCCAAACCGTTCGTATCCAATCTTGTACGAGTGACGTGTCCATCCACCCTTTTTCTTGAATACGAACGTGGATCACTCGCGGAAATTTTGCTTTAGGCATTTTTTTTTTTTCGTTTTAGAACAAAGTAAGGTGCAAGCTTTCTGCCATCAGCTATTACAGCAAGCGTTGCAGTACATCGTCGTTTTTTTGCTTCCGGTAGCGCGTGCGATAACACTGTATGTTCCTTTCTTATCGACTGTTCGACTTTGTGGTATATGGAAACTGATTGGCGTCTGACCTGCGATTCCTATAAGGGAGATAAAATATTCCTTCACTTTACGCTTTTCAATCACAAAGCGCTGAAAAAGGTAGAAATCATTCGTCCTTTTTGGCATAATGTTGTTCTTCGTCGAAGAGAAGGTCCATTTCTCTTCATAAAATTAATTCAGCCTCGGCTAACCTTTAAATAAGAGACAATGATTCCACGTGCCGCGGCTATTTCTCATTCTTTAAAATGCAGCATTTTGTGAGAAACGGCTTATCCAACATTGCGTAACAAAATCATATAGTTAAGCAGATAATCCTCTACTTGCGGAAACATGCCGCTTTTTGGTCCGCGAAATGCTTTGTGAGACTTGTTGGCCGCTTGAAGTGCACTTCTGTTACCGCGGTAGCGCATGTTTCATTTGGACACTGAAAACTTGCTGCCCGCTGCTCTATTCCCGTATGTTTAGGCGTAACTGATCACCGCAAGTTCGTATGATGCAGTACTGTACCAGTTTCTTATAGTACTGTGGACTGACAAACAATTTTGAGATCACATAATGTCCGTACGCGAAACACTCGTAAAACTAGTGCAGTGGGATTTCCTGCCGGCTAATACAGCACGTTGCCCTGTATTTGGAATGCCCGCTTTCGCAATAGGAAGCCTGCTACCTGAGTAGTTGGCGGCATCTTTATTTCGAAACGCATCCGGAGCTGAGTGATGGATCTTCGAAGTTGTGGGTGCGTCAAATTCCACTTTGGACCCAAAAATATTGGGATGTGTAAATAATGCAAGGGCGTCGATTACGGTACGCGAGAAAATACGGTAGTTTCCTTTAATAGCCGGTAAAATGTACAGAAATTTATAGGCATCTCTTAACAATTGGAGATAACGTTTGTCATATTTTTTGGCCATAACGAGAAAAGAAAATACCAGAAACTGTCATAGAAATGCAAGGAACAACTCCGATGAAACTACGCACAGAAACGATGTTAACAGTGCGCGAACAACACAATAACAAACTCATTGTTTCGTCCCGATTAACTGAGTCGTTAGCGCGCACTAGCCTCTTGCTTGCAGGACGATTGCCGCCCCGAATCCCCAGCTTAAAGCGCACACGCTGCTCTGGCGAGCGGGAAACACGATACACGAAGGCGAAATAAAGCATCAAATACGCTTGAAAATTAGGTTTCGTAAATTACACAAGCACATAAGAATTTGAATATTGAGGTTGTGGGTAGGATCCCACTGGTGTCCGGCTGGCCATTTTTGTTCTGTACTTAACATCTCTTCAACACGTACTACATGTACGTAACACGACCTAATACGTTGAAAGTCTGTTTCGATTACATAAGAATTTATCCTTTATTCTAGGGAAAGAGTATTGGCCGTACTAGAGGTTATATTAGTCAAAAATCGGAAGAAGTAAAAATTAATCGGAAAATCGGAAGACGAGTTAAAAACCGGAAAGTTTCCGGGTAAATCGGAAGGGTTGGCAGGTATGAGGCAAGGAACAGAAGGTAGGTCAAAAAATCTGTAACTGCTATCCAAGCGTATTCCAACCGGTTGTGTTGCTCGAGGACAAGCAGCGTACAGTAGACGGTGTCCATTGTTGAATGCGCAAGGATAACTTGGGTGAAGTGGCAACTGTCGCAAATTTGCAGCATACGACAGAAGGAGCTGCTGGCGCCTCAAGTGTAAAGGTGGCACACTAGATTCAGCGAGCAGGCTAGTTACGGGGCTTGTATGAAAAGCTCCCGTTGCCAATCTAACACCGCCGTGGTGGATGATGTTCAGCTTCGCAAGGACGCTTGTCTTGCTGAGCCATATGTTGCACTGCCAGTCTAACTGGGATAAAATATGTGCCCTATAGAATTATACGGGCACTGCGTTGTCAGATCCCCAATTAGTGCTGCTAAGAATCTTCAAAAGATTAAGCCTCTTGGTGCACTGCACATTTAGCTCCCGCATGTGTGGTTCCCACGATAATTAACTATCGAAAAGGAGCCCAAAAAAATCGGTAAGTGTCAAGTACGGGAAGAGCGACATTTTCTAAATAAAGTTCAGGAGGTGGGTGAAGAGTACGTTGACGACAAAAGTGGACAGCAGAGGTCTTTGCGGTGGAAAACCGAAAGCCATGTTCTAAGGTTCACGGCTCCACTCTCCTAATAGCTTGCTGTAATTGTCACTCTGTGATGGCCATATTACGCGAGCTATAGTGCAGAGCACAATCGTCCACATATAGCGACGGTATTACTGCTGAACCAGCACCAGTGACAATACCGTTTATGCCAATCGCGAACAGTGAATCGATCCCTGTGGGACTCCATTTTCTTGAACGTGGTATTGCGAATATGTCCTCCCTACACGGACACGGAATAGACGGAGGGACAAAATGTTTGCAATAAATACCGGCAAGTTACCTCGGAATCTCCATTGATGCAGGACTGAAAGGATACCATATCGCCATGTGGTGTTGTAGGCCTTCTCTAAGTCAAAGAAAACAGATACAGTAAAACCTCGTTAATTCGAAGTCGTTGGGACTCAAAAATCGGACTCTGAATCACGTGATTTCGAATTAACCGCCAATTCGCAATTCAGAAGTACCAACCCTTGCCGCGTTACGAAATATTCTGAGGCCGTTACTGCATGCAGTTAACCTTGATTCACAGTTTATACCTTTCAAATGCCATGAAAGAAGAACCGTTTCCAAAATGTATCCAAAAAGGTGCATTTACAGTATTCAAATAATGCACTTGCATATCTCACTGGCAAATATAACCTCACGCAACGAAAGAAAGAAAAAAAAAGAAGAAAAAAAAAAGCACAATTCAAAGATGAGGAGAAATCTATGCTGGCTCCCATGTGCAAGTGCTTTATTCATTGGAGTACCGGTACTATACTGTATGCATTTTAGATGCCTTGTATTTACACAGAAAGTACCCAATGCCCTTAAAATCAAACTTTCCTATAACTCTATCCTTGTACGATTTCCCGCCATGGCACTTCTCTCGTACTTCAGAAATGTAAACACTTGCCACGTCACAAAGTATTCTAAGACCCATTAATACATGCCATCACCTCGATTCACAGTTTAAACCTTTCCTATGCCATGGAAAAACTATTTCCGAAATGTATCCAACAAGGTGCATTTACAATGTTCAAATAATTCACTTGGATAAATCACTGACGAACATAACCTCACGCAACGAAAGAAAAAAAATTACACAATTCAAAGACGTGGATAAATTATGCTGGTTCCCCTGTGCAAATGCATTATTTTTTGGATATCTGTACTGTTTGCATTTTTAGATGCTTTGTACTGGGATGGAAAGTGCCCTACGCCCTTAAAACATTGTAGCTTATTCAACTTTTCTATGACGAGGGGATAAAGTTTCACGCTTCAATGTGCATTGCAATTGCAACGCACTACAATGACCCCCATCCTCCACCCTTGTACGATTCCCCGGCTGGCACTTTCTCCTTTAAAACCAGAAGACCGTTTGGGCTCGCATTAAAATAAAGCAATGCAGTTTCATCGGCAATTACAGTATTGTTCGGTGCCTACGAATTTATTATATGAGCCACGCTTTTTCGTCAACTATCGGCATCGCCAGCGTTCGCGCATTCTGTTTTCCTGCACACTGCCTGTTGCGTGATATTACAGCATTCCTTTAAAAGGTTGAATACGAAAGAATTCCGATTTCAATCAACTTGGCAATCATGAAGCGCACTGTAGACCCACCGAAGTGAGTAAGTGCGGAAAGCTAGCCCTCCACGTTCCGGAACACGCGTTCTATTATGATGCGGATAAATTTCGAGTTGAAATTACTCTGTAACATACTATTGTTTTAAAATGTAAAGGCAGTTTCGAATTAAAAGTCTGAATTTTGGTAATGGGGGCGACATTGTACTTCGAATTACAAATTACCCGTATTTTGAATTAAACAATTTAAATAACATGAAAAACTGTATCTCATGTTTCCGGGAACGAGAGCTTCTTCGAATTGCGTGGGATTTTGAATTAACCAATTTCGAATTATCGAGGTTCTACTGTACCAAATGCTGTTTGCGAAGGAACGCATCCTGGATAGAGCTCTCCAGGCGTACCAAGTGGTCAGTGGTCGAGCGAGTGGCTCGAAAACCATACTGATACTTGGACAAGAGTCCTTGTTTCTCCAGACACCACACAAGTCGGTGATTTACCATCCTCTCAAATAGCTTACACAGACAGTTTGTAAGATAAATAGGTCTGTAACTTCCTGCATACTTAGGATCTTAGTCAGGCATGAGGACAGGAATGACAATGCCCTCTCGCTACTAAGACTGAAAATCACCCTCCATCCAGATTCGGTTGAACACACGTAGGAGATAGAAAAGACTGTCCCCACTAAGGTGTTTCAACATCTGGTTATGGATACTGTCTGGTCCAGGAGATGTGTCCTTGCAAAGCGCTAAGGTGCTGCGAAGTTCCCACTCCGTAAAGTGCACGTTATAATCCTCTGAAGCTTGAATGGCAAAACTGAGGTGATGACATTCTGCCTCCCGCTTCAGAGCAAGGATATCATGATAGTAATTCCCAGAGCCAGACACATCCGCGATATGGCTAGCTAGATGGTTAGCAATCGAGAGTGGTTCAGTGACGATATTGCCTGCAATGGAAATTCCCGGTACAGAAGGTGATACTTGGATACCCGAAATACATTGAAGTTTAGTCCATACTTGAGATGAAGGAGTTTGTTACGTCATAGACAACACATCTCTCCCACGAAGCCTTCTTACTCTGTCGAACAAGATCTCATGCCTTAGCGTGGAATTGTTTAAATGTTACCAAGTTGGCCACAATAGGCTGTCTACGATAACATTTATGCGCGTGACAGCGTTCTTTGATAGCTGTTGCTATTTCTTTGTTCCACCATAGAACGAGTTTTCAGTGAGGAGTCCCTCAGAAGGACAGAATGGACTCCTCAGCAGCAGCAAGAATAACTTGGGTGATGTAAGTTATTTCCTCGCTGACAGTCCGTCTGATATCATCGTTAAAGACAGCTAGTGAAGTGTACTTTGGCCAATCAGCATGTTTAAGAATCCATTGAGGGGGAGCCTTGACGGATTTTTGTTTCAACAAAGTAAGGATGATGGGAAAATGGTCACTGTCACAGAGATCATCGTATGTATTCCACCGAAACAGCAGAACCATCGACTTAAGTCTATGCGAGAATATGTGCCGTAACGTACACTAAAGTGAGTTGGTTCCCCTGTGTTCAAAATACATAAATCCAGCTCTGTTACTCTGTTACTCTCGTCCCCCGGGGCAAGGCGTCTCAGAGCCCAATATGGGTGTGAGGGTTAAAAGATGACTTCAATATATTCACAAAAGAAAGGCATGTTGAACTGTACTGATTAATAAATCTTAAATAAAGTTAACATTCTTACTGCCAATCAATACTATTTCATTCCCATACATACATACATACATACATACATACATTACATACATACATACTCCACCTACCCGCATCCAAGTAGACGTCTGGATAAAGCCCCGGTAACATCTCAGGTTAAGACATTCATGTCGTCATTAATATGTTAGTATAGAGTCGGTTCCGCAGAAGAGTAAAGGCACATCCATTAAATATCATTCAATTCCCAAACTCTGCCGTTCGACGTCTCCATTCAACATATGACGTGAATAAATCCTATTATCAATGAATATAATACCATACTGCTACGTATCTTATCCTATTTTTCAAAATAATAACTCAAAAATAATTCTTTCACTAATTTATTAGCATGCTAATCCTGGTAAAAGAATGTAATTAAATGATAGTTCATAGAGAAAAGAAAAGGAATGCTTGATAATCAATGTACACATATTTACATTGCTTTCTGTCGATAACATAGCTGAAATGGGATCTCTTCCACTTATACATTCATTAGTTGCCAAAAATCGCTTTACTCAATTAATTAATATCACATAACTTCCGAACTTGTAATTCAACTCAACTGACGAATAGTTAAAGTTTTACTATGTGAACAATGTGCTTATTGAAAACTTAATGTTCATACATTGATTAATATCCAAGTAAAATTCATAACTGATCATGGGGTTGTACCTACACAAGGTCTTTATCCTTATTTATTTGACTATAGGGCACATTCCATATTTGGGTCATCTTGTTATGGTCATATACGACTTATGAGATGCGAGATATTCAATAAGTTTCCTTATTATGGTTAATTATTGTTGCCACACCCTAAAATATTGTTATAATTAAAAATATTTATTAATCTCTGCTATATTAACTCATTTGCGACAGTGGCAATCATGTATAGGTCAATTAAATCCTTCCATTAATTCCATTAATATATCAACTGAGAAATTGTGCCAACTATTTATATATGTCCTACCATCAGTCATAAATAATTTTATTTCATATACTACTGTGCCAATAATTCAATTTAACTCAATTCATCAATCTACTGTTTGCTTGGGAGATAATAATTCTCTGTAAGACGATAATTCTCAACATAAATCCCTACATTTACACCCAATAAGTTTATGAAGTTCAATAACTAATCATGATCTGTTACATTATTTCACAAATCATCATTGAATTAACTGGTCTCTTGATCGTACGTTCATCTCAATATGACCTAACCTTGTGACCTTCATTTCACATATGATCCTCTACCAAAATTTATCATACGAATCCGTAACAACTTCTTCCACATAACCTCTCGACGAAATAAACATTACATCTCAACATTTCTATTACCACATAATTCGAATCCACTCTCTTCTTATTAATCCTCAATTTTGGAAGCCACTTTACAGCACACTAGGCAAGAAAATAACGATGCATGCATTATATTCCTTGACGTTCGCAAAGCTTTTGATAACGTCGGACATGCGCACCTCCAGAGCACACCGGAGTCGGTCGGAGTGCCCGTAAAACTGACGAGACTGCTAATTGCTCTACAAGAGGGAAACGTAACACAGATACAGACACGAAAACAGGGAACAAAACCCATCAAAATTAATCGCGGTGTGCTTCAAGGCTCCCCTTTGTCACCGGCATTATTTAACATCGCTACAAATCATATTGTGGAAGAACTATCTGAAGATTCTTTAGCAAGGAATTACGGTTACTCGATTGCAAACGAGGAGCCTAACCTCACTATAATGTGTTTCGCCGACGATACGGTAATATTTGGGAAAAACACTGAATCTGCTGCCGAACTAGCTAGGATCGCCATAGAAAGATTTAAGGAACTCGGCCTGGATATCAGCGCTTCAAAATCAGCTTGTCTTTCTATCAATAAAGGTCATCTAACGGAGGATAATATCATCATTAATGACGACTGTGAAATTAAATCGCAGTGCAACGGAAGTGCCATTCGTTACTTAGGTGTGAATTTCATCAATGAACTTAAACTGGATCCACAAGCCGTACTTGACAAGACACGAAACAAGATTGACACCCTTGTTAGCTCACCACTGCTGCAATCTGACCAGAAATTTTCAATTTTAAATAGTTCAGTATCACCTACTCTCATTTACCCACTCCAAGTTACTCCCCTAAACAAGATACCTAAAACTTTTCTATCAGATGCGGATAAAATACTGAAGAGTGGAACTAAAGAATTATTACAACTACCAGCAGACGTTCCGGATCACATGATATACACCGAAAGGAAGTATAAAGGCCTCGGTTTATTTTGCGCCACTTGGGAAGCCAAACTACAGCATATTAACATCTGTAATAAATTATCGCTTGCAAATAACGGCAACTAGGAACCTGGAACAAGAACGTACAATTTGTTTGCAAGATCTAGGCATAGAAATGAATGATCGAGTTATGTCCAAAAATAGCCATCTTCCCAATGTAAGGAATGTCCGACAGATACTACGAGACAGAGAATTTCAGTCATGGACGAAGTTGCCGCACAAAGGAAAGGGCGTTGGACTCTTCCAGGAATACACGCCAGGGAACAAATGGATAAGAGATCACCGAGGCTTATCCTGTGCTGAATGGAGAGAGGCCATCAAGATGACAGCGAATGTGTGCGCCGTTCGCTCTGTGCCGGGAAGGTCCCAGGACAACACCCTCTGTCGGCGTTGCCACAGAGAGCACGAAACTCTTGCCCATGTCCTGGGAGCCTGCCCTCACGGGGAGGTATTGAGAAATTCCCGCCATCATACAATACGACATATGATTGCGACCTCGCTGAGGGATCATGGTTTCACGGTGCATGAAGAGGTCTCTGGCCTAGCTTCCGACGGGAGTAACAGGTGTATTGACATGATAGCTTTTCAACCTGCTAGCAAGCAAGGACTAATCTTAGATCCCACAATACGCTTCGAGTCACACGTTGGCCAGGCCGAAGAGGTGGACGCCGAAAAGAAGTCAGTTTACCAGCCAACTGTAAACTACTATAAAGATAAATATCACCTAGACAATATTTCCGTCCATGGACTCATGATCGGAGCTCGAGGCACAATCCCTAAATTTCTTGTACAGCTATGGGATTCTCTCGGCCTCAGTCGGACACGACTTCACGACATCGCTATCGCCGCAATACGAGGTTCAGTGACCATACTCCGTAATCATCTATATAGCATTTGAACAACAATATTGCAAATTTATTCCTGAGCCTTTTGATTTTTCTACCTGGCACAGTAACAAAGTCAACAGTAACTTAGAAAACAAAATACCGTGCATTTGACATACTTTGTCCTTGTGGCAGCCTCCGCATGGGGGAAGTTTGTAATAAATAAATAAATAAATAAATAAATAAATAAATAAATAAATAAATAAATAAATAAATAAATAAATAAATAAATAAATAAATAAATAAATAAATAAATAAATAAATAAATAATATCCCATTACTCTTTCCTTAAATATCATCTTTGTTACAGTGCAAGTTTCCCTCGATGATATATTCTCTATAATAAACTCATATTCCAAGTAGGATCCATTTCTTATCAATCAAGTAAATACGGTCATGTCTGGCGATCTGGTTTCCTCTTAAAACTCGACTATGCTCTGTAATACATGTATTCTTCCCAATATCTCCCAGTTCATAGCTGACTAGACTTTCCGTGTAGACTGGTACATTAAATCGATATACACACATCATGTATGTCAACATAACCATAACACTTGATATTTGAGTATATCTGTTACTTAAATTAATTATTATTTGCAGTTATATGATCAAGACCTACCACTAACATTTAGAACTTGGCACATAGGATTCATTTATAGTAAATATTTCACTAACACAGATTATTTACAAAAAATACTACAAATATTTTTACACAGGAAACTTATATCTCGTCTCTCCTCTGGGGACTGCTGGCTTCTGCTTGCTTGCTATGCCATCTCCATGTAGCTGGATTCCACCCCTAGAGACGTCATCTCTCACCCCACGGCATAGCACTGCTGGACTTCGTTATGGTAACCTGGGCAATCTTCTCCCAACAGTTTAGGCGGCTCTCATCATGTTGCAGTCGTTCATGAAAGTAGAAAATTATATTATACGGCCAGAATAAATAACTGAATCTTCATTTTAGCCTCTCAATAGATGCATATATATTGGTGTCTTTATCTCCAAACTGCACCTGTATAATTATTCAAATGTGGCTTATTTCCTTAAATGTATCTCTTTCTCAGGCTAATCACTGCTTCCAATTACTATTTTAAATATTCTTCAGTATTATAGAGTGCTTGTAGCACGGGAATTCGCCCTTTCTCGTTTTCTTCCAGTGGCTTGAATATCTCTCCTCTCTCTACTATTTCCAATTTAAAAAATATTCGATCCTCTTCACAACTTGATTTGGTCTGCAGTTATATTTCTTGGAATTCTTCTCAAATATTTGTATTTGATCTGATGTTTTCTTCCTGTCCGATGAAAGTTTGCCTCTTCTTGCTGCTAAGTTGATTTTTCAGTGTGATCTTTTTTCTTACAGTATTAAGAATGAATTGGTTTCAATTATTTTTTTTAAAACAATACTTGTTCCATCTTGAAACTTCTTTTGTGAGGTCTCTATAATTCTACGCCTTCTAAACTCAGATTAATCTGCATCTCAGTGAGAATTTATACGCATTTGTGCTGCTTGAAGCAGCCATGCGCCATTTTGTCTGCTCCTTTTCCGTGCGTATGAGCGCCTCGAATGTAACGTAATGGTACAATACATACATACATACATACATACATACATACATACATACATACATACATACATACATACATACATACATACATACATTTATGCCTTTCAGCATGCAGTTTGCAAGCCTCTGTGAATTAACTATGTGCCTCAACATTCCTCTATTTGTAACTAGAACTGTGGCCTCGTTTACTTTCACACGTCTTACCTTTAAATCATTAAGAAAAGAGAGTAACCATCACCACCTTAGTCTCCCCCTATTTCTCTTACCCTCCATGACTGAGTCCGTTATTCTCCTAGGTAACCTATCCTCTTCCATTCACCTTATTTGACCCCACCATTAGCTAACAAATTTATGTAAATCATCCAAGACGATTTTGTATTGATTAGGTGGTCTAATAAATAACTTAATGTTATTATTTCAACCCACCACAAAAGCCGGTTTCTGCACATAGCTTCACCAACCAAGTTTATTTCTCGCTGTTATTGTTTTTAAGTCCCACCAACTACTTTTGATGGTTTTCGGAGAAGCCGTGGTGCCAGAAGTTGTCCTGCACGATTTCTTTTACATGTCAATAAATCTACCAACATGAGACTAACGTATTTCAGCACCTTCAAACACCACCAGACTGAGCCAGAATCAAACCTATAAAGCCTTCTAACCCCAAGCCTTAACCGTCTGAGCAACTCAGCCTGGCGAATTCATTTCTAACTTAGCCCTTATCTTCCCATTCATGCCATTGTTCTAATCTTTTTTATTTTGCAAGTTGCTTAATGTCGCACCGACACAGGTAGGTCTTATGGCGACAATGCAATAGGAAAAGCTAGGAGTGGGAAGGAAGCATACGTGGCCTTAATTAAGGTACAGCCCCAGCATTTGCCTCATGTGAAAATGGGAAACCACGGAAAACCATCTTCAGGGCTGCCAACAATGGGATTCGAACCCACTCTCTCCCTAATACTGGATACTGTTGTTCTAATCTGTTTGCACCAGTAATCATTCTCATATCTATATAAACAAATTTATAACATTGTCGTCTACGCTTCAAATGTTGGCCTGATTCATTGTATTTCTCTCAGATTAGCTTTACAAACACTAAATAAAGATTCAAAGTCAAATAGACGTTCAGCTTGATTTTTGTTTGTCTGGCTGGATACTTGTTTTAAGGCAACAGAAAAACAGCTAGACAGAATTTCCAGAAACTCTGTATGTAAATTCAGGCATATCAGGAAAGTGCTCTAGGACACAAATTATTTGAATGGTGTACAGTGTAGCCCGCTTGATGGCGTCAAGTCTATATTGTCTGATACCATGGTAAGACAGTTCAAGTCCTATTGTTGGAAAAAAATATTTCACCATCAGAATGGTGGCCAGCAGGCTTGGAAAGGTGGTGGTACACAATTTCTAATCATTCGATACATATATATTTATTTTACGCCCTTCCCGCATCCAGGATGGGCCACGTAAAAGAAATCCCGACTAGTCTCTCATAGTTTTAAATATATATGTGTGTGTGTACATACAGTATATATATAAATGTTTTATGTGGGATCAGGGAATGCCAATACATCGAGTAATATTTTATTTACCAGCTAACTCAATGGACATCTCCATCTGACATATCAACTGACCGCATGAATACCCCGAAAATTCACCGCCATAACTCTAAGTTACCTTACATCATTACAGAAAATCATAAATAAGGCCTCACGTAAAATCTTAATTATTATTTATTGAAAAATAGAAATCTTAGTTAAAAAAATGAAATTATGAAATTAAAATTTAAAATTAAAAGAATAGTTAACATTTAGTTACCTAAAATATCTGTTAGTGATCACAGTCTTCATTCTCATCTTTTAATCACAATTGAAATGTGGAAATAGTTTGTCGTATTACAACATTCACAGATAAAATTGATAACATATGCAAAATCAGCCTGGGAAAATTATGGTTTCGTTAACGTACCGGTAGTACACTTGTTTGTAAATATCATTCTCAGTCCATGTCACTGTTCCTAATTGTTCTTAGGACACTTTCTTAAAGCAAGGTTTATTAATTTTAAGTTGGATTACCGCAGGATATATATTTGACACATCTCAATATAAGCATCCGGAAAAGCCATGTTTCCTTTTTTTCATTATCAAACATCTGCTCTTTATCAATTAAAATTACCAATTACTCAAATTCATGCCTAAAATGAACTACCCTATACAACCTGAATTAATCATTAAGTCTCACAAGGTATTCAGATCCTTTAGCGAGCTTAAATATGAACGTGTGACCTCGTGCGAATCAATTTAAATCATTTGGGAAACATCATTCTTAAAGACATGTTCTGATATCAACTGATCTATATTCTTATATAAAGTAGCAATGATCATCTATATTAATCTAAGTATGCCATAATTACTGCGTTAGAATGCAACTTTTCAGAAGAAATCCTAAGTTAACATGTCCAAGTAAATGAATATTCATTCTTATAAGGATATCTTTTGATGACTCAATCCTACCATAATATTCCATAAAGGATAAAATATGACACCATTACCTAGTATATGGATTCTCGTCAACATATGTTATTCTATCATGAATGAATATGATCCTAATTTGCGTCAATCATCTCATTTTTCACTTCAAATATTCTATTTCCATCTTTTATTTCATCGTAGCACATATCTCCATCCAATTCATTTTTCATTTCTTTCATATAACAGCATTACACCTTCTTCATTACTCATTTCAAATCATCTCTCCTCTTATTACTCTAAAATCTTTGCATATTATCCTCTCTTGATGCATAAGTAATCTTATCCGTATATATTATTAAACCATTGGACCATTATCTTCTTACGTCATATCAGCATTTCTTCTGTCTGTTGTTTCCATATCTTGTGTTGCCCTAACTTATTATGACAACATAACACCTATACGTCTCATCTACATAATATACTGTATATCACCTACATAGATATTAACATATCACTTGGATTCTTATTAAAATCGTAAAGTATTCTACTCGTAAGAACTTCACGTCCGTTATGGCATAACATATTTGGATAGAATATTCCATTTTCTAACTGCAATTTGGTTACATTTCTTTATGAACACTACCTATTCCCTTTATATTGATATAATAAATCACTTGTGAGAATCTGACATAAATTAGGTTATTTTGAAAACTATAACGACACAATATCAAAATTCTAGCTACAACTGATCAACTCATAATAACATCTACCAATCTACATATTTTAATTTAAGAAACTTATGTCTTTTCCTTCGCCTCTGGAATTATTTTATGGCTCGTTCATGCTCCGCTGTCATGGGCAATTGTCCTGCTGCATGGCTATGTAGAGGTCACCTGCAATGTTGGTCCAGCTTGGTTCCGCTCGGGTTTATCCAGGTAGCCTGCCTCCCATCTTTTAGAAAGCCATCGTCATCTTTTTTTTTTTTTAATCCACAACCTGTTTCCAGTCATTCAACTGGGTCAGGAATGGAATGAATGAAGCCCCCATCTAGCGGCAAGGATAGAAATTGTGACAGCTGCTGAAGCCTGTCGTACTCCTCTGGGGCACTGATTAATGAAAGATGAAATGAAATGATATTGGAGAGTGTTGCTGGAATGAACTATGACAGGGAAAACTGGAGTACCCGGAGAAAAACCTGTTCCACTTCCGCTTTGTCCAGTACAAATCTCACATGGAGTGACCGGGATTTGAACCATGGAACCCAGTGGTGAGAGGCCAGTGCACTGCCACCTGAGCCACGGAGGCTACCATCATCATCTTGTCTTGCTCAAATACAGAATACAACTGTGAAATCAGTTGTTGCATGTTAATCTAATTAGAATGTTAATAATAATATGCTGTACAATTATGTTTCTTTTAAGGTTTCTTTTGCATAATCTCCATCAGACCTCCAAGATGTCTGTATATACATCACAATCTATATATGTTATGTGGATTTGCTTTACCAATTTTCTAATGATATCGCACTATTTTGATCATTTGCTTCTCTGGTTAATACTATCTTCTTGCCGTGTTTAATATGGCTGGTCTCCATAACTTATTGCGTGATTTAAATGAAAATAACGCGCTTTATGATGACATTCTGATATGCTCCACCTGATATCGACGTTTTATCGCTGTTGATATCTTCTTTTCTTGATATATTTTATGTTCCAACTTGCCCCCTAATTGCGATACATCTGCTCGCTAAGCTAGTCAGTCATTTGTGTTTTTTCTACAGTGTTTGTTTTTTAACAACCCGAAACCCTGTTTTGTCTTTTTCACTGGCATCATGATCGTATATATTTTGACACTGTGTTAACCTGAGCTTCTGTGATATTCTATAATGTTATTCACTATGTTTAATTTCGTTGTGGGTAATCGCGTTTACTCCAACTCGAGTGAATTTCACTTCCGGAATAGTGGAATGGCACATTTCACCCTGTACCTCGACTAAATATATTGCTTGCGATATATTTACAACTCATTTCCATTTTTAATGTGACTTTGCACTATTCCAAATTGATATCATCATCCTCTGGTATATCCTGTGTCTTTAATATACTGTAATTTATAATGCTATTTCGTATGGGTGTTTTTATTATCTTTGTACGCAATGATTATGCTGTCATATAACCTGCTTATCTTAGCTTAACCTGACTCGTTACTGTTGTCCATTTCGTACTCAAGATCAGAATAATACTTCTTTTCAGATACTTCTAACATAATATTTTGTATCTGTTCTTGGCCTTCTTTGTAATATTGTTCCAGGTTCGTTGCATTATGTATGCTCCTATAAGTACCGTTTTTGTTTTCTACTTCATAAGCGTTGTTCCCTAACACTCTTTTCATAACATAAGGTCCATCGTATAAGTGTACAAATTTTGAGAATACCTTGGCAGATACTATTTATTAATGATCTAGAGAAAACAATAGCAAATGCCGAACATACGCACGTCGTAACATATGCAGATGATACAGTCATTTATGTTGAGGGTGATAGCTGGAATCTCGTCAGACAGAGAGCAACTCGAGCACTGCTTAAAGTTAAAGCATGGTTAGATAATAATGAATTATTTCTAAACATTAAAAAGACAAAATTTATGAATTTTTCTGTAACAGATACACGAAACGATTTTAATTAATTAATTGTACACAACATCAACTGTAAATTTAATTGTAACTGCTACAAAATTTATAAAGTAAATAATGTTAAGTATTTGGGATTATTAATTGATTCGAACATGAAATGGAAAAGTCACATTACCGATTTAAGAAAGAAAATCAGAAGAACTGTTTATATGTTTCATAATTTAAAATACATATCCAGTATAAAATTGTAAAGAGAGGTTTATTACGCTTTAGTTCAGTCTATTCTTAGCTACGGAATTTTGGCATGGGGAGGAGCCTACAAAAATGTAATCAATAAAATACAGGTTGTTCAAAACCTTATATTACGAATAATGTACCAGAAAGGAAGATTATACCCAAGTAGTCAATTATATGCTGAAGCAAATATATTTAATGTAAAACAGCTCTATGCCCTTGAAATATACAAATATATTAACAAAAACAAAAATATAATTGAGAACATTAAACATGAATATTCAACACGCAGTAAGATGAACCACCGTTGTATGTTATACAAACCCAAACTTAGCATAACAAAGCGCAATTTCTTGTACTTCATTCCAAAATTCTTTAATGCCATTTCCGGTTCTTTACAAACTACTTTATTAGGTCAGAAAATGAGTCTGAAGTGTCTTAAATCCTTTGTCAGGGATAATAAAACTGTTATGGAAGAAATAACTAAATGAGAATATCACGTCACCATATCCAATTTCTATTCAATGCTCCACCATGTGCTGTTGATCATATCCGTCATTCACTCATACCCATACTCGTATTTCAGGCATCATTTAAAATATATTTCTCACTATGTAATTAATATTCTAAATTACCACACACAAGGTTTCACCTTACGTGGTATTTTACTGATATCTACTCGACTCTGTTGAGGTTGGTGTGATTTTGTATAATAATAATAATAATAATAATAATAATAATAATTTATTTAATGTGTGCAAGAGATAGTTAGAAATTCAATTTATTTTAAGTATTAATATGTTGATAATAATACTACTACTTCTGTAATATATGTGGTTTAGTTATAAGATTAATATTTCTCAAGTAATAATGTTATTAGAAGAGTTATGTATATATAAAACAGAGTCCTGTAAATATGTAAACGACATGATGAATGAATAAATACTACTACTACTACTACATTAGAATTTGGTGACTTCCTTATCATTACCAGATCATTTTCCTTTAGCGGTGGATGAAATCTTTTGTTCTGCACTCTCTTCATTCTCCTTTTGGATTGCTTTTCCATCCTTTCCCTGACCATTATTGATTTACCTCTTCAATACTAGGTCTTGTTTCATCTACTTCACCTAGAATTGTGTCCCATGGTCTACTTGGATATTCGTTTGAACTATACTGGGTATTTGTCCTGTGGACTCGTGGATTGTGGAATTTATTCTTTCCTCAATTATCTTAATAACGTCTATCCATTTTCAATGACAGTTTCCACAATATATTTTGCAGAATTCGGATATTTCTTTCATGCATCTCTCCACTGGGTTTGATGATGGGTGCCTAACTGAGCTTAGTATATGCTTAGTACATAATTCTTGCATGGCTTCGTGGAATTGCGTGGATGTAAATTGGGTACCTTGGTCTGTTAGTATTTTACTTCGTTTTCCCAATTTAGGTAGCACGTTTTTCAATATGCTTACTTGGTTTTCCCATTTTAGGCAGCACGTTTTTCAATATGCTTACTTGGTTTTCCCATTTTAGGCAGCATGTTTTTCAATATGCATCGTAAGACTAGTTTAGAATTTGCCCTCTGGATTGGTTGCAACAATATATACTCAGAGAATACATCCACGATGACCATAATGAACTTCCGCCCTTTTTTTGCTGTGGGTGGTTGACCAAAATATCAAGTGCATACATCTCTCTTGGTTTGGTCGGCAGTATGGCGAAAGATTGGCCTTTGGTTAAGAATGTATTATGATTAGATCTTTGACAGATGTTACATGTCCTAATTGTATTTTTAACCATTCTCCTTAACCCTTTAAAAGTGAATCTCTCTAAGATGGTTTGTGTCACCTTATCGATGCCTCCATGTCCAGTGATTCTGTAGGTATAGCAAATAATCTTATTTTGCAACTCCTTCGGTACCACAATATATATTTTATCTCTGCTTTTATCTATATAGCTTCTTAGCATCCCATTTCCTATTATATATACCCGTGTTATTCCCGTTTCTCTGGCGTTGTCAGGAATATTTTCTTCTAATTTTCTTATGATGCGACTTAGATTTTCATCCGACCTTTGTAATATGTTCAAATTTCGCAATTGATCTAGCAATTCATCATCTTGTTGTACTAATTCTATATGTTGACTATTTCTTCTTGACCCGTTGGATTAAAAAAAAAACCTTTAGGCCAATACTATTTCTTACTTTTGTTGATGACTTACTGGAACCTACACAATTATCTAAAATTCTTATTTTTGCTGATGATATTAAAATATACAGAGCTATTAAAACAGTATCTGATTGTCATCAACTTCAAAACGATTTAGATTCTCTTGTAGACTGGAGCAAACAGAATAAGTAAAATTTTAATATAGGTAAGTGTGTAGCCATGACATTTATTTAGAAGAAATGGAAGATTAAGTATGACTATACATTGGATACAGACATTAACTTGTGTCAAGATGAAAATGGATTTATGAATAACGTTCAATGAAGACACGATTTAACGACTACATTTAAAAAATCACAAATAATCCTCTGAAACTGTTAGGCTTTATTATACAGAATTCATTATCCTTTCATCCAGAGACACCCTTAAGGTGCGTACACACTTGCGAGCATCTTGCAAGCCGAGCTGCTCATGAGCCGCTCATGGAAAACATTAAATGTGCAAATGACTCGCGAGCACTGCTTGAGCCATTTGCTCGCAGGATCAGTCTGTGAATTCTATGCAAAGATGTCTGCCATTACCAGAAGAACTTCCGCGTCGTCAAATGAAGTTGCTGTACTTTTTCGTAGGTGATAGTGTATTTGCACTCAGCAAAAATGTTATGAAACCATACCCGGGAGATCATGCCTCTGGAACTTACAAGAGGTCTTCAACTATCGACTGAGCAGAGCTCGACGAGTAGTGGAAAATACCTTTGGTATATAAACTTCCGTGTTTCGAGTTTTAAGAAAACCAATGCTTTTGGAGCCCCCCAAAGATGAAATCATTGTTATATCTGTAGTAGTTCTGCATAATTACCCGAGGATTCATTCCCCTTCATTCCCTGACATGACATTTTATCGCCCACCACTCGTCTGCTGTCTCTTAGCCGACAAAATACACGATGATATACTGTACTGCCATATTTTGGTTCAGCGTAGAACTTTGTAGAATCCAGATACTATTTGACGGTCAGTCAAAAATCTATTATTTAGATGGCAGTGTAGCCGTCAGCTGTCCACTCATGTACACGAAAGCTCGGGCGATAGTAAACAAACATGGTCGCCATGTGCTCTTCTAGTCATATATATGTTGTATATGTCAGGCAACACACGAAACCACAGTATTTTCGCACCTCTGCTCCTAATGAATATATCTAATAGCATTTCACGATGCCTAAAAGTGAACTGAAGATGGTCAGTTTGTGTACCGTAACCCAACATGTACCTGATGCTGACGGCTGGCACAATTATAAATCAACAGATCCAGATTTCAAGAAATCGCCGTTTACTGTGGTTTTAGCCTACAAACTACCATGAGGTATGAAACCACAGACTGAATAGAGTTTTTCAATTGATTTTTAGTGATAATTTGTACACTGAAATTATTAGCGAAACTGATTGGTATGCGATGATGATGATGATGATGATGATAATCATAATAATAATAATAATAATAATAATAAATGCAAAATAATTTGTCTTAAATTCCACATATTGCCTTTATTTTCTCAAGTATAGCTTGCTGTAAACGTGTTAGCCCAACTACATCATTTAAAAGCAAGTGCTATCTCCAAAATTGTGAAAGTTAAATACAGGTCATATAAGATAAAAATTTAAATTTAAAATACGAGTAGTAGAGACAACACAGAGAACTTTAATTTGAGGGGTAAGGGTTAAGCAGATGTGCCATAACTGAAAAAGGCTTTACACAATAAAACTTGTTTAACGTAACACAGGCAAGAAATAATATAATACACACTGCAAATCACACGCTAGTTCGACTTTAAAGTCATAATTGCGGCCTTTTTAGCTTCCTGCAAATAAGTCTAGAAAAAATGTTTTTGTCTTAACAGGGACCAGAACTCCTGGTCTTCAAAATACAAATAGACTCCAGAGATTCATTGGACATGAATGATCTGAACTCTGTTCTATTTTTCTTCACAAGGCTGAAAACACGTTTACATTTTGCACTGCTATGGGGTATGGTAAGAATAGAGAGCATTACTCTAGAAAATTGGTTATACTTAAGAAGTCCATCGGCTCCACGAATTCTTGATGTTTGTGCCCAACTGGAATCACTCGCAGCATCTCGATTTGCAACCAAAGTGTCATCTACCAGAAGAGTTGTGAACTGCCTCTCAAGCTCATTCACCACCTCATCTGTAGTTTCATTCTCTTCCTTGCATACCATAATAGGAAACTCTTCCAAGAAAAAACGAATGGAATAAAAAAGTGCATCTTCAATATTGTCTAACCTAGAAACTTGAGCATGCTTTAAACACCATCCTTGAGTGGAAACTTGTTCATGATGTAGTCACAGGCAGTACAAATGTAGTTTCTCACTGATGAAAAGAAAAGGGATTTATCTGTATCCTGGAGATATGATTGAAGTCTGAATGCCAATAACTAACTCATCATCACTTCTTTGATTTTGAATCAAGTACGGTTTCTTGTTGGATTTATTCATTATAATCTACAATAGGAACATAGTGCATGAAAATGTCCGAGAACAAATGTCTTGATATCTACTGAAACATCCGAAGAAACCTGAATTACTGAACGACACATATAATTATAACATAGACACTCTCAAGCCAGTCAAACACTTCAGTAAAACAGGTCAAAGCACATAAAGTCTTAAACCATTAAATGAACACGACACCAACCTCGTGAAAAAAGAATATGCACATGGTAAAAACATACATACACACGTGGAATGAATGTAATTAGCCCAAAGAATACAGGAAACTGCGAAGCACGAAGTTATAACACAAAAGCTCAAACACTTCATTAAAATATGTCATTACTTAAAAGACCAAAACATTCAAGGAACGCCAACTTTGTGAATAAAGAACACCACTCACGTGGTCAAAGAATATAAGGCTAAATCATAACAAGTAGAACAAAGAATTTGCAGAGCAGAGCCTGTCGACACCTAATTTTCACACGGAAGAACTGTTATCTCGGCTTTAATTTCAATTCCAATAAGGACACAAACATCGCACAGTTCAAAAAACCAATCATATCAAAGAATGAGTAATTTAATTTAATTTGGCACAATGTGCATAAGTAGAGGACATAAAGCACTTTCGCAGAATTTTGTCAGAGATATTTCTCTGTGCTTACATGTTATTTCTACTCCGAGAAATGCAAAGAAAGAGAGAGGAAATATTTCCTGAATTTTACGCTACAGATGGTATGATCAACAGAGAATGGATAAAAGCCGATTATGCATTGAAAGAATGGATTATCGACTATCGTGGACTTGCCTTTGACCCACACAAACAACCGACTGTACGAAAGTGGAGTAATTATTAAATGTTAAGGTTTCAAATTTTTGCCTGCGAAGTCGTAAAATGACACTGTCCATCCGTAAAACTGCAAAATGCTGCAATTTCCGTAAATTTTACGGATAAACCGTAAAAGTTGGCAGGTATGCATTGGTCATTACACTCACCAGTACTTCCAGGCCATCTGAATCATGAGAGCGCTGAGCAGGTGGCATGATAGGGGAGGTGGGAAGGGGTATGAACATGCCGGGTGGAAGCGCTCATAGCAGTGCTCTTCACTCATCACTCATCATACAGGTGGGGGACCCTCGCTCTTTCTTCATTAACGAGGAAATGTTTTCCATCCAGTTATGACTGTGCAACTTTCACGAGAAGATCACGCTGCATTCTTTAAATTTAATTTTGTTTTAATGCAAATGTTAGTGGGTAGCTACCTGTATACATAATGGTTAAGTAGAGTAGCAGTAGTGATGATGAATTTGATGATGATGATGATTATGATTATGATGCTTGTTGTTTAAAGGGGCCTAACATTGAGGTCATCAGCCCCTAATGGTACAAAATGAGACGAAATGGAATGACAAATTAAAAGTCCAAAATCCTCCACTGACCGGAATTCAAAACATGAGGACAAAGAATGAATGGATGGATATGAATTTAAAACAATCAGTGGATGTGATCCGCAATGCTCTACATTCACAGAAACTGACGAAAAACAATAGTATTACTGACCAAGGGACTGCTGCTATAGCATAACACTGAATCGATGATGCTTGCAGTCTAAAGGGGGTCCAACATCCAAGTTACCGGCCCCTCATAACGGTACTCATCGCTAAGAAAGTAGAACCATGGTATTTGTCATGTTGGGGTGCTAATCAACAGTAGCAGAGAATTGCGGTATTCCACACATTACGGTACTACCCACAGGTTATGAAATTCAATATATAATAGAGACCTATGGTTTTTCTCACATTGTGGCGCCATTTACAGGCAAAGAAAACCTATGGGGTTCATCACTTGTAAGTACTAACCACAGGGACCTGCACTATCCCGTGGTGTTCCTCATACAGTGGGTACTAATCGCAGGCAAGGCAAAACCATGGTAGCCATCATTCCATGGTCTTGCTCATATGGTGGTACTAATCGCAGATACTGCAAAAGCCGACTGCACGATGCCCCAGCGTCCATGCAATCACAAACCTATTTGGTACCTAATATAGTGGTACTACGCGCTAGTAAAAGCGACCCATGGTGTTCCCCGCGTGGTGGTACAAATCACAAGTAGTTTCATGGCTCTAAGACAATCATCCTTTGGTCACCCCTTTTAGTTGCCTCTTACGTCAGGCAGGGGATACCGTGGGCGTATTCTTCGTCTGCGCCCCCACCCACAGGAGGTTGTGCATTTGGTCTGCGAGAGGTATTATTTCCCTCAAGTCTGCCGGCAAGCCGGTTAGGACCCGCCTATCCGCCACCTGGGATGCGCCACGTGGGAGTATCACCTCTCCCCCTGCTACGCCAGCGTAGTAGGTTCGTGGGATGATGAATTTACGGTAGCGAAAATACTGTATTTGATTTCAAGTTCTGACAGAAGGTACAGGGCACATCCAATTAATAACAGAAGGCAGAAATTCAGTGAATCCCACCGTTCATACCAGAAAGTCAAAGAAGACCCATACAAATTCCATGAGTATTTAAGAATGTCAATGCAGACATTTCAATGTCCAACTCCTTGGTTGAATGGCCAGCGTAAAGACTTCAGTGCAGAGGGTCCCGGGTTCGATTCCCAGCCGGGTCAAAGATTTTAAAATCGTGTGCGATTAATTCTTCAGGCTCACAAACTGGTCGTTTGTCCCAATACTCTCCTCTTCATATTCAGAGTTTACACCACACTACCAACCACCAAACAAACACACAATAGTGATTACATCCCCCCACATAGCATTGGTGTCAGGAAGGACATCCAGCCATAAAACAGGGTCAAATTCACATGTGTGACACAGATTGCACCCGCGACCCCACAGCTGTGGGAAAAGGTGGTGGAAAAAGAATAAAAATGCAAACAAGTCAATATTGCTAAAAGAAATTGAAGGCAATATGAAATATGAATCCACAGAAGTAAAGCAACCATCATGTCAACCCTATTTCCATTGAAGAAAAACTGGTCATTACAATAACACACGCCTGTGTCCTTGCCGCAGTGGGGAAGCTTGCACATCCCAAAGAAGCAGATAGCCGAGCTGCAGGTGCAACCATATCGGATGGGTATCTGTCGAGAGACCAGACTAACGAATCGTTCATCGAAAAGGAGGATAGCAGCCTTCCAGAAGTTACAAGGGCGGCAGTCCAGATGATTGACTGATATGGCCTTGCAATAAAACTCAACTTGGCTTAGCACTGTTGATGCTGCATGGCTAAAAGTAACGGGAAACTACACCCGTAATTAACTTCCGAGGACATGCAGCTCTCTCTGCATGAACGATGTACTGATGATGGCTTCCTCCTGGATAAAATATTCCGGAGGTAAAATAGTCCCCAATTTGGATTTCTGGGCGAGAACTACACGAGAGGGGGCGATCATCAGGAAGATGGATACTAACATTTTGCCAGTCGGAGCGTGGAATGTTAGAAGTTTGAATCACTGTTGTAGGTTAAAGTATCTGAAAAGGGGGATGGATAGACTAAAGTTAGATGTAGTTGGCGTAAGTGAAGTACGTTGGCAGGAAGAGCATGATTTTTCGTCAGGTGACTATAGAATTATCAACACAAAATCAAACAGGGGAAATGCAGGAGTTGGTTTAATAATGAATAAGAAAATAGGGCAGCGGATAAGCTACTATCACCAGCATAGTGAAAGGATTATTGTTGTCAAGATAGACACCAAAACAGTGCCCACTATAATAGTGCACATCTATATGCCTACTAGTTCAGCAGATGGTGAGGAAATCGTACGAATATATGAAGAGATAGAAGATTTAATACAATATGTACAAGCTGGCAAGAATCTAATTGTGATGGAAGATTGGAATGCAGTGGTAGGCCAAGGAAGAGAACGTAATGCAGTAGGAGAATTCGGATTAGGACAAAGCAACGAAAGAGGAAGTCGGCTGGTTGAATTCTGCACCAATCACAATTTAGTCCCTGCTAATACTTGGTTCAAACACCACAAATGACGGCTGTACACACAGAAGTGACCTAGAGACACTGGAAGATATCAAATAGACATCATTATGATTAGACAGAGATTAAGCAACCAGGTGTTGGATTGCAAAACTTTCCCAGCAGCAGACATGGACTCTGATCACAACTTGTTGGTCATTTCACTGGTAATCAAATCAAACAAACTCGATCCCAATCCGGAATCCCGTTACACGAAGATGGCAATTACTTGAATATTTAACCAACATTCTCATTGCAAACTGTCAAAATAAATGAAGTAAAACGAGTCTTAAATTCCATTAAATCTCAAGCGAAAGGAGCAGATCATATTCCAACAGGCTTCATAAAAAATGTCATTGGCGCAATATTACCGATCATTACTCATATCTTCAATTACTGTATAAACTCAGGAACTTTTCCAGACATTTGGAAGGATGCTCTAGTGATTCCAGTATTAAAGAACACCACATCAAATTATCCATCAGACTACCGCCCTATATCTATACTCCCTCTGCTTGCAAAAGCCCTTGAACGACTTATTTACGAGCAACTAACTGAATATATCACAAATCATTCACTACTAGACCCGTTGCAATCTGGCTTCAGGAAGGGCCACAGTACGACGACAGCACTCCTTCGGGTAACAGATGATATCATGGCTTGCTATGGATAAGCGACAGGTGACGGTACTCACGCTCCTTGACTTTAGCAGTGCATTTGATACAGTCAACATACAACTACTCCTTTCAAAATTGCGCTTCCTTGGCGTTGATCGGAATGCGCTCAATTTCTTTATATCCTACCTCACAAATCGTCATCAGTGTGTCTTAGTAAACGATGTTACGTCCAAATGGGCTATCAGATTATCTGGTGTGCCTCAAGGATCTGTGCTTGGACCTTTATTATTCAGCCTGCATATCAATGGAATTTCATCCCCACTTGTCCACTGTAAATACCATCTGTATGCTGATGACCTACAGGTATATTACCATACCAGTGTAGATAGTATATGCGAAGCGATCCAGCATATGAATACAGACCTACAACGACTCACAACGAATGCCAGGAACAACGCCTTACTCATCAACCCACGAAAGACCCAAAGCATAATAATTGGACACAAAAAATTACTATGTGCTCTAAATAGTAATCACAATCCTCCTCCAATTACCATTGATGATACCGAAGTGCCATACTCCAAGATTGTTACAAACCTCGGGATCACCTTAAATGAGACTCTGACCTGGAATGAGCATATAACCAATGTGTGCAGAAAAGTACACGCATCTATTTAACCTTTGAAGCGTCATAAAAATGTTCTCCCACTGGACCTTAAATTAAAACTCATACAAACACTCCTATTTCCAATCTTTGACTACTGTGACAGTTTATTGACTGATCTAACCTGTGAACAAGCAACAAAGCTACAACGTGTACAGAACTCTTGCATTCGATATGCCTTCCAGCTCTGACACGATGCTCATATAACACCATACTACAAAAAGTTGGGATGGCTACGTTTAAATGACCGTAGAAAAATGCACCAAATGACTCTTGTCTATCAGCTGCTTTCTTCAAACAGCCCCACCTACCTGTCATCCAATTTTAGGCTTCTTTCTTCGTTCCACGAAATTAACACTCGTTCCAGATCACTACTTGAGATAGCACCACATCGAACAAATACCTACAGCCATTCATTTCTGGTCTCCGCTACGAGGTTATGGAATACGATCCTCGATGATATTAAAAAGTCTTGCTCGTCTAGGACATTTAAAACAGCCTACCGTAAATTCCTCCAGAGTACATACAGTTGACTCGAATGAATGTAAGAGTGAATGACGTGTGAATGAAACCAAAAAGTGACGTACTAGATTTAAGTTCTTAGGCTATCCCATTTACGTTCTTACTACTCTCATTTAAGGCTATAGACTGTTCATAGAAATAGACTACATAGTAACATTGATTTTAGTACACTCAGATCGTAACATACTAGTTAATATATTTTAGCCTTATATTTGAATACGTTTTTCTTTAAGCTAGTTGTAGATATATTCTTTAGGTTATAAGTGATTTTTTTTTTTTTTGTTATTATCCACTCTATTTATCCTATAATTTTTCATCAGTAGTAACCTTAATTAATTGTATTATTGTAATTCCTTATCTGACATACATATCTCAATAACAGTAATTGATTACAATGATACTTTACATTAATACTATAAAAATAAAAAAAATTGTATGTGGTTAAGTGTAAGAGAGGGCCAAGAGCCCTAACTTCGCCACTTAATAAAGACACAAATAAATAAATAAATAAATAAATAAATAAATAAATGAAATGCCATCTGAAGTTGAAGAAATTGAATGAAATGGCATATGGCTTTTAGTGCTGGGAGGTGTCCGAGGACTTCGGCTCGCCAGGTGCAGGTCTTTTCATTTGATGCCCGTAGGCAACTTGCGCGTCGTGATGAGGATGAAATGATGATGAAGGTGACACATACACCCAGTCCCCGTGCCAGAGGAATTAACCAATTGTGGTTAAAATTCCCGACCCTGCCGGGAATCGAACCCAGGACCCCTGTGACCAAAGGCCAGCACACTAACCATTTAGCCATGGAGCTGAACGAAGAAATTGAGAAGGGAAGGAACCCAGTGAGATGGGATCTAGACAAGTTGAAAGAGTGTAAAGGATTGTTTCAAGGAACATGTTGCACAAGAACTAAATGGAAAGGCTGAAGGGAACACAGTAGAAGAAGAATGGCAGTCATGAAGAATGATGTCAGTAGGGCTGCTGACGAGTTAGGAAGAAAGGAAAGATCAACTAAGAATCAATGGATAACTCAAGATATACTAGACCAGAATGATGAACGACAAAAATACAAAAATGCAAAAAAACTAAGAGGGCAGAAAAGAATACAGGTGATTAAAAGAATGAAGTGGATACGAAGTGCAGGGCAGCTAAGGAACAATGGCTGAAGGAGAAGTGCAAGTAAGTTGTTTTAAGTCGCACCGACACAGATAGGTCTTATGGCGACGATGGGACAGGAAAGGGCTAGGAGTGGGAAGGAAGCGGCCGTGGCCTTAATTAAGGTACAGCCCCAGCATTTGCCTGGTGTGAAAATGGGAAACCACGGAAAACCATTTTCAGGGCTGCCGACAGTGGGGTTCTAACCTACTATCTCCCGAATACTGGATACTGGCCACACTTAAGCGACTACAGCTATCGAGCTCGGTAAGGAGAAGTGCAAGGATGTTGAAAGTTGTATGGTCCTAGGAAAGGTAGATGCTGCATAAAGGAAAATCAAGGAAACCTTTGGAGAAAGAAAAACTAGGTGTATGAATATTAAGAGCTCAGATGGAAAACCGCTTCCAGGGAAACAAGACAAGGCAAAAAGATGGCAGGAACATATCCAACAGTTGTATCCAGGTAAGGACGTAGATGTTATGGTTTTGGAACAAGAAGTGGCTGTAGATGCTGATGAAATGGGTGACCCAGTTTTGAGATCAGAATTCAACAGAGCTTTGAGAGATCTAAACAGGAGCAAAGCACCTGGAATTGATGGCTCACTGCTTTAGGAGAAACCAGCATGGCGAGGTTACTCCATTTAGTGTGCACGATGTATGAGATAAGTGAAGTGCCATCCAATTTTCGGCAGCATGTTATACCTATTCCCAAAAAGTCGGTGTTGACCCGTGTGAAAACTACCACACCATTAGTTTAGTACCTCACACCTGCAAAATTCTAACGTATTATTACAGAAGAATGGAAAGACAAGCTGAAACCGAGTTGGGAGAAGATCAATTTGGCTTCAGAGTAAGTGTAGGAACATGTGAACCAATACTGACTTTACGCCTGATGTTAGGGCACCAAATTAAAAAGGGCAAGCCCACATACATGGCATTCATAGATCTAGAAAAGGCATTTGATAATGTTTATTGGGCCATGTATTTGAGATTCTGAAGGTGATTGGGATCAGATACCGAGAATGAAGAATTATCTACAATCTATATAAACATCAGTCTGTAGTGATAAGAATCGAAGGCTATGATAAAGAAGCAGCAATCCAGAAAGGCGGGAGGGAGGGCTGCCGTTTATCCCCCCTCCTTTTCAATGTTTATATAGAACAGGCAGTAAAGGAAATCAGGGAGGAATTTGGGAAGGGAATCACAATCCAAGGAGAGGAAATCAAAACCCAGAGATTTGCCGATGGTATTGTTATTTTATTTGAGACTGCAAAAGATCTGGAGAAGTTCCTGAATGGTATGGATGGAGTCTTGGGTGAGGAGTACAAGATGAAAAGAAATAAGTCCAAAACAAAAGTAATGGAGTGCAGTCGTATGAAGTCAGGTGAAGCAGGAAATATTAGATTAGGAAATGAACTCTTAAAGGAAGTAGATGAATATTGTTACTTTGGTAGTAAAATAACTAACGATGGCAGAAGGACATAAAATGCAGGCTAGCACAAGCAAGGAAGGTCTTTCTTAAGAAAATAAATTTGCTCACTTCGAATACTGTATTGATACAGGAAATAGAAAAATGTTTTTGAAGACTTTCAACTGGAGCGTCGCAATGTATGGAAGTGAAACATGAACTGTGGTGCACTCAGAAAGAAAGAGAAAACAAGCTTTTTAAATGTGGTGTTACTGAAGAATGCTGAAGGTGAGATGGATAGATCGAATCACAAATGAATGACGAGATACTGAATCAAATTGGTGAGAGGAAATTGTTGAGGCAAAATTTGACGAGAAGGAGAAATAGAATGATAGGACACATTTTAAGACACACAGGACTAGTGCAGTTAGTTTTTGAGGAAAGTGTAGTGGGCAAGAACGGTTGGGGTATACCAATGTATGAATATGACAAGTAGATTAGAGCAGATGTAGGATGCAGCAGTTACGTAGAAATGAAAAGGTCAGCACAGGATAGGGTGGCATGGAGGGTTGCATCAAACCAGTCTATGGACAAATGACCCAAACAACAACAACAACAATGCAGTAGTAACATCAAATTATTCTTCATTTCAATAAAGTAATCCGTACTTTATCAAAAGATTACATTTGTAGAGTATAAAGATAATATTAAAGAAGTAGCCTACTTATTTGTCTGTCAGCCCAGAGGCTGGTTGGATCCTCAAATAGCACCACCAAAGGCTATGCGATTATAAGGAATCCCCCAAAACCAATGCCAGCACTAAAATGAGCCATACTAGGCAAGATGAGGAGTGAGGTAGTTTGCCATTGCTTTCCTCACTGGGTCAGAAAGTACTATTGTAGCATGACTGACCCTATGAGCAACACCTTTCGTAACACTCAGATGCACTAGTCGTGCTCTGAATGTCATTACTCAGCACTACCCATACCCCAGCAGCTTCCATAATGTCACAGCCATGGATGTTGACTGGGACTTCAGTGGAAGCTACACTTTACTCTGGCCTGTGCCAAGAGATGGATGCAAAAGTACTATATCCATCAAGAAATGACAGCAGGCACCCTACTAATTTAATATTGATATTTCACCTTCAATGAACATAGGCCGATAATATTATGAGCAGACGGTGTTGGCTTTGAGCCAACCAATCACAGAACAGCACTCAAGAAGCATATCAATGAAAATATGCCATATCGAAAGGGTTACGCTTTCATTACAAGTGTGTTATTGTTAGTGTGTATCTCTTTATTGGTTTGTGCCATGTCCTGGGTAGTGAAAAAAAAAAGTTTTGTGTCAGCCTTGGCCCACGCGCGCTCCTGGCTAGTGAAAAAGAACAAGGGTGTATTTCCTTCATTGTTTTGTGTACGTCCTGCATTTCCTAGGGTGTCAGCAGCGCAAAAAGTGGCAAAAAGTATTCCACATTGTTTCCTTTACAGCTTTTATTTACTTGCATTTTTATTTCCATGGGTTGGTAACGGTATCTGGGAATGTTGATTTCTGGGAATGATTACATTTCCCATTGATGTCAGCTAATGGGAGTGCTAGTATTTCCTCAACTAATGGACAACAGTGAGTGCAATGTTTCATTATACAAGTAAATATACTTCTTGGGCAGGCTGGGTGGGTGGGTCCCTGGTATTCATAATGAACACATCTCTCCTTTACAAGTATTTTAAGGTAACATTTATATAGTTAAAGTCAAAAAGTTATTAAGTTGTATGTTATATGTTGGTAATGGTATCCTCAAGTTCTACCACAAAGGCTAATTTAGGAATGAACTTGATAAATGAAGCAGTCCACATAAACCAGCTTAGCTGGCGAGGTCATGTGAAACAAATAGAGGAGGGTAAGTTATGCTTTTTTTCTTGTATTTGCTTTACGTCGCACCAACACAGACAGGTCTTATGGCGACGATTGGACTGGGAAGGGCTAGGACTGGGAAGGAAGCAGCCATGGCCTTAATTAAGGTACAGCCACAGAATTTGCCTGGTGTGAAAATGGGAAACCACGGAAAACCATCTTGAGGACTGCCAACAGTGGGGTTCACCCACTAACTCCCGGGTGCAAGCTCAGAGCTGCGTACTCCTTACTGCATGGCCAATTCACCCAGTGATAAGTTATGTAGGAGGATAATTGACTTAGATATGGAGAGTAAGAGAAGTAGAGGGAGGCCAAGACAATGATCGTTAGACTCGGTTTCTGATGATTTAACGTTAAGAGGTATGGAACTAAATAAGGTTACAGAGCTAGTTGTACACAGAAGATTGTGAAGGTATTTAGTAAATTCACAAAGACTTGCAGACCGAACACTAAAGGCATAGCAGTCTATAATGAAGATTTATGTATGTACTGCATTTATTTATTTATGTATTTATTTATTTATTTATTTATTTATTTATTTATTTATTTATTTATTTATTTATTTATTTATTTATTTATTTATTTATTTATTTATTGTGGTCTTTCGTATGCAAGGATTAATTATTAGTCAATTGCACGGAGATCAGATATTCAGTTATATTTGCCTTATATGAAATTGTGGTGATGTAAAGTTTTAAAGTCATCAAATGGACATTTATATTAATGCCAATGTAAATGAATCGTAGATCACACATTAACTATATTGGAATAACAAATTCCATAATTCAGTGTATGAATTATCAGAACCATACAAATACTGTAACCGGCATAATTCACACATCTCTTGTCTTATACATCACTCAAAGACCAATGGGATGGTCTAGTTTGGCAACATTCTACATTGAGACTTCGTAAGAAACAGACTCTCCATGGTGAAGTTGATTAAGAAGTTGGTCAAGATGGCGTCAGCGAACAACGTAAATGAAGACAGCTCCCAGTTCTCTTGCGAAATAATCGGGAATAAGGGTGGTGTAAACAAGAAGCGAGTGAAGAATGGTATCCAGTGTGAAAAGTGTTTAATTTGGTACCATTTTGAGTATATGTAGTGCTGGTTTTGCTAAAAATGAAGATACTTGGACCTGTGTGGGCTGTGAAGAGTGCAATTTGAATAGCAGTAACAAACCTAGGCCTACAACGGTCAACGGGCGTGAAGGAGTGGAACAGTTTACCAGGGGTAGTGTTTGATCCTTTTCCAAAATCTGTACAGATATGCAAGAAGAGAATAAACAGCAACAGAGAAAATAAATGAAATGTTAGAGGGCATTCGACCAGTGCAGGTTATTGTAAATAAAAAATGTGTGTGAATAAATTAATTCCATCCCCTATTCTATGGACTTTGGACAGCCGAAGTAGGGGACTGCCTGTAGGGGTGAAGTATAGTGGGGACTTCAAGGGCCCTGGGACCGCTACGGTAGCTGTGAAGGCCCTTCAGGAACTCTGAAAAGTGGTGGCAAAAGGGGCTCTGGTTAAGACGCAGCAGTTCGTTATGCTACTTAGGTTCCAAAATGGGTAAAAAATAAATAAGTAAATAAATGCAATGTAAATTTTAATCTTATACCAGTTGTATAGTATTATTTGAAGCAATTCCACATACTGTATATGACTTGACTATGTTTGTAAGTACAGGAGATTATAAGTAGAATTTTGTAAATAATATGAATTTATTAAGGATGAGCTGTGTGTTTAATAGAAAAAATTGTTAGCATAAATTGTATAATATTATACATACATACATACATTATCATTATAGACTGTTATGCCTTTCAGCGTTCAGTCTGCAAGCCTCTGAGAATTTACTAAACGTCGCCACAATCCTCGATTTGCAACTAGTGTTGTGGCTTCATTTAGTTCTATACCTCTTATCTTTAAATCGTCAGAAACAGAGTCTAACCATCGTCGTCTTGGTCTCCCTCTACTTCTCTTACCCTCCATAACAGAGTCCATTATTCTCCTAGGTAACCTATCCTCCTCCATTCGCCTCACATGACCCCACCACCGAAGCCGGTTTACGCGTACAGCTTCATCCATCGAGTTCATTCCTAAATTAGCCTTTATCTCCTCATTCCGAGTTCCCTCCTGACATTGTTCCCACCTGTTTGTACCAGCAATCATTCTTGCTACTTTCATGTCTGTTACGTCTAACTTATGAATAAGATATCCTGAGTCCGCCCAGCTTTCGCTCCCATAAAGCAAAGTTGGTCTGAAAACAGACCGATGTAAAGATAGTTTCGTCTGGGAGCTGACTTCCTTCTTACAGAATACTGCTGATCGCAACTGCGAGCTCACTGCATTAGCTTTACTACACCTTGATTCAATCTCACTTACTATATTACCATCCTGGGAAAACACACAACCTAAATACTTGAAATTATCGACCTCTTCTAGCTTTGTATCACCAATCTGACATTCAATTCTGTTGGATTTCTTACCTACTGACATCAATTTAGTCTTCGAGAGGCTAATTTTCATACCATACTAATTGCACCTATTTTCAAGTTCCAAGATATTAGACTGCAGGCTTTCGGCACAATCTGCCATTAAGACCAAGTCGTCAGCATAGGCCAGACTGCTTACTACATTTCCACCTAACTGAGTCCCTCCCTGCCATTTTATACCTTTCAGCATATGATCCAAGTAAACTACTAACAGCAAAGGTGAAAGATTACAGCCTTGTCTAACTCCTGTAAGTACCCTGAACCAAGAACTCATTCTACCATCAATTCTCACTGAAGCCCAATTGTCAACATAAATGCCTTTGATTGATTTTAATAATCTACCTTTAATTCCATAGTCCCCCAGTATAGCGAACATCTTTTCCCTCGGTACCCTGTCATATGCTTTCTCTAGATCTACGAAACATAAACACAACTGCCTATTCCTCTCGTAGCATTTTTCAATTACCTGGCGCATACTGAAAATCTGATCCTGACAGCCTCTCTGTGGTCTGAAACCACACTGGTTTTCATCCAACTTCCTCTCAACGACTGATCGCACCCTCCCTTTCAAGATGCCTGTGAATACTTTGCCTGGTATACTAATCAATGAGATACCTCGATAGTTGTTGCAATCCTTCCTGTTCCCTTACTTATAGATAGGTGCAATTACTGCTTTTGTCCAATCTGAAGGTACCTTACCAACACTCCACGCTAATTTGACTACTCTATGAAGCCATTTCATCCCTGCCTTCCCACTATACTTCACCATTTCAGGTCTAATTTCATCTATTCCTGCTGCCTTATGACAATGGAGTTTATTTACTATCCTTTCCACTTCCTCAAGCATAATTTCACCAACATCATTTTCCTCCTCCCCATGAGCTTGACTGTTTGCAACACCACCATGATGATTTCCTTTTACATTGAGAAGATGTTCAAAATATTCCCTCCCCCTCTCCAGTGATTCCCTGGGATCTGTTATGAGTTCACCTGAATTACTCAAAACACTGTTCATTTCCTTTTTCCCTCCCTTCCTAAGATTCTTTATTACTGTCCAGAAAGGTTTCCCTGCTGCTTGACCTAGCCTTTCCAGGTTATTACCAAAATCTTCCCATGACTTCTTTTTGGATTCAACAACTATTTGTTTCGCTCTGTTTCTTTCATCTACATACAAATCCCTGTCTGCCTCGGCCCTTGTTTGGAGCCATTTCTGATAAGCCTTCTTTTTACGTTTACAGGCTGCTCTCACTTCATCATTCCACCAAGATGTTCGCCTTTTCCCATCTTTACACACACTTGTTCCTAGGCATTCCCTTGCTGTTTCTACTACAGCATCCCTGTATGCCACCCATTCACTTTCTATATCCTGAACCTGCTTACTGTCTACTGTTCGAAACTTCTCACTAATCATACCCATGTACTTCTGTCTAATTTCCTCGTCCTGGAGATTTTCTACCCTTATTCGTTTGCAGACAGATTTCACTTTCTCTACCCTAGGCCTAGAGATACCGTATTTCACGGCATAATCGTCGCCACCGCGTAATCGTCGCATCCTTTATTTTCAATACAAAAATCGGACTTTAAACCTTTAATTACATAATCGTCGCACGTCCAAATTTTGTTCACTAATCTGGTTCAAAGGTAAATGGAACTGCAACGTAAGTTGCACATGAATGCGCAATTTAAATACGTGTATGGTTTATGGGCAATTTGGCAACACAGTCACGTTTGCGACATGTTGCACAACGTATAAATAAATAATACCGGTATATGTACGACGCATGGCTTACCGGTAGACTATCGGCAGTTTGACAACGTGGTCGCGAGACAGTGTACTATTTATTCACCACCTACATATTATGCTTACCGGTAGGCTATCGGCAGTTTGACAACGTGGTCGCGAGACAGTGTACTATTTATTCACCACCTACCTATTATGAGTTCCCATTTGAAATACGTAAGGCTGTAAGTTATCGCTTATCGGCAACGTCGCCAGGAAATACCGGCTAGGTAGGTTGAATGGACCTTGAACCAGCCCTCAGATACAGGTAAAATTCCCTGACCCGGCCGTGAATTGAACCCGAGGCCTCAGTGTAAGAGGCAAGCACGCTACCCCTACACAATGGGGCCGGCTCCTGTGTTATTGCGCACGAAGTGAAATCCAAGACGATAACGCAGATTTCCACGGAATTATTCAGCCGAATTACTTACGATGTCTCAGTTGTCATCGCTAGACTCTTATCTTACTACTACGTCATAAGTGTCCGGGCATGGGATGAAAACTTTTATCCAAGCAGTCAAGATAATTATTATCCAATGCTATTAAAGTTTTATTTTATAAACTCGTCAGTAATGTAATGTAAAATCATCAATAACTGGGAAGAAATATTAACCTAATTACAGTATGTTTAAAAGAAATTGAAAAAAATGAATGTTTGTTACTAACGTCTCAGAATACAGTCAACTATACAGTAGATCTACACCGCGCTAGCTAGAGCTCCGGTTTGCGAGCTTTGCGCAAGCGCAGTAGTGTGTTGCAACCAACGAGCTAAACTGATAAATTGTTGCATGCTTCCTTGCTGCCTAACAGTATTGGCTGCTCTGGAATGGACAGATCACAGATGCATTTATTTGTTTCAGATTTACGTGATTACTGTAGACATGTGTGCGTGAGAATTTAAGTTTTTAATTTGTGTTTTGGGTGTTTGCCGAAATAATTTGTTTTAATAGTGAACAATTACGGAAAGTCATTTATATCGCAAAACATTAACGTGTGAAGCATTTATAAGCGATTATGGGTAAATACAGAAACTATTCTGCGGGCTTCAAGCTAAGCGTAATTGCCTTCGCTGAACAGCACGGGAACAGAGCTGCAGAAAGAAAATTTTCTGTGAGTGAAAAGTTGGTGCGTGACTGGCGGAAAGTAAAAAACAAGCTAAAAAGCACAAACCCTTCTAGACGCGCGTTTAGAGGTCCTAAAACAGGGAAGTTTCCTATAATGGACGAAGAAGTGTTTAGGTACGTCAGTGAAATACGTAACAATGGCTGCATTGTATCATATGAAATGTTACAAATTAAGAGACAGGAGGTAGCGCGCAAACACAACATACCGGTAACTCAGTTTAAGGCGACTCGTGGGTGGATTAAGGGGTTCATGCGACGACACAATCTGTCAGTGCGAAGGAGAACACTAAGCCAAAAGTTGCCTGCTGATTACACGGACAAGATTGTAAATTTTCACCGATTTGTCATACGTTTGCGCAAGGAAACTTCGTACTTGCTTTCTCAAATCGGTAATGCCGATCATACTCCAATCTTTTTTGATATGCCTCGCAACAGCACTATTGCGCTAAAAGGATCACGGAGTGTATTAATGAAAACCAGCGGTAGTGAGAAGTTGCGATGCACGGCAATGCTAGCCATTACAGCTGACGGGAGAAATTGCCGCCTTACATCATTTTCAAGAGGAAAACGATGCCTAAGAATATACAGTTTCCCCGTGGAATTCATGTACGAGTGCAACCAAAGGGTTGGATGGACGTAGAACTCATGCTGGACTGGGTTAAAACTGTGTGGAATAGAAGACCTGGTGCACTACTAAAACAACCAGCTCTGCTTGTTTTAGATAGTTTCCGAGGTCACCTCGTGAACAAAGTGAAGCAAATTCCCACTACAAATAAGACACGACAGATAGTCATTCCTGGTGGCCTAACATATGCTTTTCAGCCACTAGACGTATGTGTTAATAAACCCTTTAAAGACCACTTACGTCGATTTTACAACGAGTGGATGATGAGCGGCGATCAGCAATTGACGCCCGCCGGAAATATCAGGTGTCCACCCTTGGACTTGTTATGCTCGTGGGTGAAGAAGAGTTGGGATCTTATACCACCTGAACTAGTCTCCAAGAGCTTCAAAAGGACTGGGATTTCGAATGCACTAGACGGTTCCGAAGATGACGCAGTGTGGCAGGGAGACGAAGAATCTGATACTGGTATTAACAGAGGCAAGGACGGCGCATCAGATAGCGAAACCTGCGATAGCGACACCGAAGATTTGGAATAAATTGCGTACAGGTAAGTCCGCATTTCACAACAAAGCGATAATTTTTTGCAAGTGTAATATTTTAACTTTAATACTCAAATTAATGACAAATTAACTTAATACGTTCATTTTTATTTTCAGGTTGGAAAAACGATCGCCGAATTGTTGCGAAAAATTATGAATTTTGTTTTAGACTATTTTAATTATTTTGATGTATAAACGCGAGTATTACGTGCATCTTAAATTTGTATCAAATACAATTTACTTATAAATACATTTTTTGAGTAATACAAATACTGGTATTAAATATTCATCGTATAATGGTCGCACCCTACAATTTTTTTCGAAAATTTTGGTAAAAAAAGTGCGACGATTATGCCGTGAAATACGGTACTTAGTTCACTACAGATCAGATAGTGGTCTGTATCATCGAAAAATCCCCGAAAAACTCGTACATTCCTAAAAGATTTCCTGAATTCAAAGTCTGTTAGGATATAGTCTATTATGGATCTGGTACCCCTAGCCTCCTATGTGTAGCGGTGAATATCCTTATGCTTGAAGAATGTATTCGTAACAGCTAAACCCATACTAGCACAGAAGTCCAGCAAACGCTTCCCATTCCCATTAGCTTCCATATCTTCCCCACATTTACCAATCAGCCTTTCGTATCCTTCAGTTCTATTCCCAACTCTCGCATTGAAATCGCCCATTAGCACTATTCTATCCTTGCTGTTGACCCTGACCACGATGTCACTCAATGCTTCATAAAACTTGTCAACTTCATCCTCATCTGCACCCTCACATGGTGAATACACGGACACAATTCTTGTCCTAATTCCTCCCACTGACAAATCTACCCACATCATTCGCTCACTTACGTGCCTAACAGAAACTATGTTGCGTGCAATGCTATTCCTGATAAAGAGCCCTACCCCAGACTCTGCCCTTCCCTTTCTAACACCCGTCAAGTACACTTTATAATCTCCTATCTCTTCCTCCGTATCTCCCCTTACCCGAATATCACTTACTCCTAGCACATCCAGATGCATCCTCTTTGCTGACTCAGTAAGTTCTACCTTCTTTCTTCCATAAGCCCCATTAATATTGATAGCTCCCCATCGAATTCCATTTAGTTCGCCAAGTTGTTTCCAAGGAGTCCCTCGCCTGTCAAATGGGAGTGGGACTCCATTACTCCCATAGGTCCAAGGCTTGCTTAAAGTGTTCTGAGCTCGGTAAATTCATGAAGCAGGATGCTGCCCTACTTGCACATAGTCCAAGTGAGGATCTCTCCTCTAACGGGTTATGGACCACCGGTGAATTGTATAGTCCTAGCCGCCTGAGCACAAGGAGGGCCACGAGTCAGAATATGTCCGAGATGCCCACTCCCATTCCATAGCAACTGGTATCCCGACTCTCAGGACCACTCACTAGGCCACTCAGCCGTTGCCCATGGTTCACGAACTAGGACGTGACTACAGTAACCCACAAACATGAACCATCCCACAAACATGAACCAGGAAAATTTTCTTCTTCTCTTGTTAACTTAAAATTTAGTGCTTGACAATAATGTATTTTAGTGTACCATTTGCCACTGAGGTAGACACCTCATTTGCAAATGAAGAGATTTTGATTTGATTTGATCTAATATATCTACAGTACTGAGGCGATGTGATAATTACTTTTGTGTGGAAAGTTATACACATCTGCAATATCAGGTGAGAACTAAAGCTACAAGCAGCCTTGAAAGTGAAACTAGTGTATGCGTAATTTTTAAGAATGGAGTCTCTTTAGAAATCCATAACAATGGAAACGTCAAGGAAGCGAATATTATTTTCAAAGCTGAATACCACCAATTCTAATGAGGAATACAAGTACATAGCTGTTGTTAAATTATTATGCAGTGAACTGTTTGCGTATTTCTGTGAAGTGAAACAAATACCTTTTGTTGATGATAGTTTTTTATCAGTGCGAATTTTACATACCTGAAGGAAATATTAAGTGAAGTACTCACGTACAATATAGTGCAGTATTGTGATAATCATGTAACTCGTAAAATGGTGTTATATTAGGTTTAAGCCTAGAAATAAGTATCTAATGTTTGTAGTAAAATTGATTGTAAACTATATATTTTAAGGTCAGTATATTTTATTCTATTGTGTTGTTTGATACATTATGGAGTGTAAATTGCCAGACATGTATGTAATTAAAACTTTTCAGTTGCAGGTAATACATGTGGAGATTGGTACTTGGAATTTAAACATTGGATTTTGTACAAAACACACCATAACTGATCTGTAATCATGTCGTGTGAGTCTTTGGGTCGAAATGGCTGAGTTCCAGCATCATGTGACATGACGATCATCTATAGATAAGTAGCTCAATTCCTTTTACTTGTATATAGGAGTGTAGATTTTTATTGGAGATTCCATTTGTAGTTTGTTATAGTATTACATATAAATAATAAATTTTAAGAGACTAAATTGTGCCTATACTGGACCAAATCTGAAGGAAACTATTTGTTCTTCGTACTATCTATCATGCAATCTGAAATTATATGGGTCATTACTCATTTAAAATATTATGAATTTTATAGATTCGGGAAATTTACTCATTTGATGAATACAATCATATTCCATATTATGGTATTTACTTAAGTATTTAGTACTGTCTTCACAGACAGTGTATATCTTACATATCACATACGAATATTGGTTTGTGGTCATCAACGATTTAATTATGCAAAGGTGTGATCTGTTAATACTGTCTTTATAATAAGTTAGGATGATATTTTAAATGCCTATTAGTGAACTCTGTCGTCATAAAGTGTCAATGCCATATGATTATATCTGATTGCCAAGCATAGGAGATATATTGAATTACAAAGGTGTGATAATAGGTTTCTCACGACAGAATATACGAGGAACTAGCCTCATATTTTAATGGGGATTATGACCCCAATATGAAGGTAGTCTATGAGAATAATAATACAGTGTTCAATATAAACAATGATGATAATAGAGTGATATAATCTATGAGAATAATAATAGTGTCCTTTATATAGTATACGGGAATGGTATCAGTCCTCATTATATGTCTGAATGTCTCATTATATGTGTAATGTTTGAATGACCATTAGAGATATTAAGTGGAGAAACAGACCACTATTTCATATTTTAAGTAAATCCCTAAAATATTTGAAGGTAATATGTTACAAATTTTCATGAGACTTATGAGATGTTGACATTGTTTGAAGGCACTAACTGCGTATGCACTGACAAGAGGATCATGCACAGTTGTGCCCAGAAAGCAATTTATCCACATTTATATCTTATTTACAGATTCCATAATTCCAGTGGCGAGATGTTTATATGTATTCAGGTCATGATATGCATCAGATATTATACAATTATGATAATCAACGTGAAAATCCAAATCTCATGTACTTGAGTATGAGACTAGTTTTACATTTAGAACCTTCAAAATTAATATGTAATAATATATGCATGTGTAGTAGTTGAATATTGTGTAGGTTGCATTTATTATGCTATTTTCCGGAGGAGCCTGCAGTAGATTCACCTTATATATATGTTGATCCTGTTTTAAGGTAAAGATAAAAGCTACACCAAAAGGACATCATACTAATGTCCTGTTTTATATTAAGACTACGATTTTCTTCAAAACAAGGTGACAAGTGTTGCACATACGTGTAAGGGACACCAATTTTAATGGACTTGTGTAACCACAACATATTTTATCAATGTTTCAAGACATGTAATGTTACATGTAACGTTGTTTTCCATTTATAATTTAAGGCTGAAGGTGACCCAATACAACGGTCGAAACTAGTCCCGATGTAATAAGTATACAGTATTGATTTTTGCTAGTGGCTTTACGTCACAACGACCCAGATAGGTCTTATAGCGACGATGGGATAGGAAAGACCTAAGAGTTGGAAGGAAGCGGCCGTGGCCTTAATTAAGGTACAGCCCCAGCATTTGCCTGTTGTGAAAATGGGAAACCACGGAAAACCATCTTCAGGCCTGCCGACAGTGGGATACGAACCCACTATTTCCCGGAGGCAAACTCACAGCCGCGCGCCTCTAACCGCACGACTAACTCGCCCGGTATACAGTATTGAATAAGTGGACCTTCTCATCCTTGTTAATAGATGTTTTAACCGTTACAGGACTGCAGACAACATTGCAAGGATCACTTATCTATTCCTTTTGTTATCAGTGGGTGTAGGAATTTCAACATTCATTCTTTGTTTACATTTGATTTCCATGAAGGAGGCCCATGTTATTTTTGTATACTGTCAATATTCCTTCAAAATGGGTTGTTTCATTGTGTATATATTTCATTCATTGCACATTTGCAATTTTATTTCTATTATACAGTGGAATTTATTTCTATTTTTGAGGAATTTTGGTTGTTTATCGAATTGGATGACCAGGTAATAAAACATTAATATAACTATGATATATGTTTGGGACATATATTTTAGATGATTACGGAACTCTTATTATTTCATAATGTTGTTAACCATTTAGACATGGTACCGTATAGGCTTTTGGGCTTATGCCATGTCAAGAAAACTGTTTAAGAAGCCTTTCTCGTGGACAGTCGAGATTTTCTTCTGATGACACAGAGCACAATTCTCTGCAAAACATAAAGAATTTTACCTTATTTTCTTGACACGGCATAAGCCCAAAAGCATATACAGTATGTCTATAAGTATGGGCCGTGACAACATCAATGGCAACATTGTTAACCATTTGTTTACCCTATTTTAGTCATGGTATGACTTATTTTGAGTTATTTTATTGAAGTTTTCCCAGTCTAGAAAGCCAAGAATAATGGCTGAGAGGATTAGTCGTGCTGACTACACGACACCTAATAATCTGCAGGCTTTCGGGCTGAGCAACGGTCGCTTCGTAGGTCATGGCCATTCGGGGTTATTGAGCCACGGGGTTTGGTTTGGTTTTTATTGACAATGTCAATTCATTTTATTCATTTTTCATTGCTGAGTATATGCAGTAAGTGATATGACAACATTATTAACCACTTTTGTAAACTATTGCCATGCCAAGATCTAGCTAATACCATGCCAAATATCAAGGGATTAACTTGCCATATATCTGTGTATTACCATACTGCATATATTAAGATATTACTTACCAATCTGCTCAAAGTGACAAGTTGTGAATTACCACGTCAATGTATGATTAACAACATACTATTTGAGATTGGGTCATGTTCATTAGACAATTAGGATGCTAGGTATATCATTTGTCAGTGTCATATTGTCTGAATGACCATTAGAGGTATTAAGTGGAAAAACAGACCACTATTTCATATTTTAAGTAAATCCCTATGATATTTGATGACAATATGTTACAAATTTTCATGACACTTATAAGATGTTACATTAGCAATATGTCACACAAAGTTGTTGCATAAAATTACCACACGTTAGTTCAATGAGGAATATTATTCACTGGTAGAGGCACGTTTTTTTCGTGAAGCAAGAAATCGCAAGATTTTTGCAAAATTTTATAAATTTGGCTCAAAATGCGAAATTCTTTACCTTTAAGTAAAATCACGAAATTCTTCTTTTTCTACCACTTTTCCCACACCATGTGGGGTCGCGGATGCAAAATGCGTAGCACATGTAGATTCAGCTGTTTTACGGCCGGATGCCCTTCCTTACCCCAACCCTGTGTGGAGGGATGTAATAACTATTGCGTGTTTCTGTGGTGGTTGGTAGTGTGGTGTGGTGTGTTGTCTGAATATGAAGAGGAAAGTGTTGGGACAAACACAAAAAGCCATTCCCCAAGCTAGAAGAATTAAACAGATGCAATTATAATCACCGGGTATTGAATAGGTGGACCCTTATCTTCCCTTTGATAGTGTCCCGGCCGGCAATCGAACCCGGGACACTCTGAAGTGAAGGCCTCAATGCTGACCATTCAGCCAAGGAGTCAGACTAGCAAATCACGAAATAACTGACAAAATTAAGTGGAATCACTTTTGGATTCAAGAAGCATAATTAAATGTGATTTAAAAAAATGATTTCTCTCATCCATCCTACGAGAACTTTCAACATCAGAATATCTGTGTGTAGGGATCTAATTGGTAGTGTATGTGGAGCAGGTAAATACATTGATGTGACTGCCTTTCTTCTTACCTTGAAATGAGCATACGGACATCTTGCAGAAGCTGTAAGTGAAGGTTCCATGGATCTCAGTAAGTAATGATGACAGTAAGAGGTTATTTTCAATGTACTGTATTAATATCTGACAAGAGAATAGCTCTGACCCCCAGTAATATGAAACTCATGGTATCTCTGTATTTTTAAGACTTATCCATAAAGGAAGTACATAGGCTAGGTCCTACTTGTTCAAGTGGCAGGAGTTTTTGCCAAACATTCTTGTTTTGATGTAGGTAATATATGTTTTCAGCAACATCATAACTCTCATGTTTCTTGTAAACAGTAAAAACAAAATATGTTGTTTTGCTGCAAATGTGCTGTCAACTACTGTTTGGTTTAACTTTATTGCTAGAAAGTGGAAATAAAATTTAGTGAAATTATTGAAGAAATGAAATAAATATAGCGAAAAAGATACCGAACTGATGTTTTTAAATTTTGAAATTAGGCAAACATTTTCACCACAAACAGGTGCCTCTATTCACTGGTAATTACTGTGTATCAAGTTATAGATGGACAATACTGTTAGAGAAAAGTTAGGCAGGTTATTGCTCATATTACCAGTATGTGAAGATATCTCTGGCTATATATATTACACTAGCTGTTACCCCTAGATTTCATAATTTGATAAAAGTAATGTCAGTACTTCAGTACGAAATTATCTGAAAATCCCGTAATATAAAAATGAGTTTCATTTACCCCAGAAACTCTTTGTAAATCACGTTTGTAGTACTGGCTTTTGGGGGTTAAGATGACCAGGCTATTGGTAGATCCTACTCTGGAACATGCGACATGGTACGGTGCATTCCTTATTTTTAAAGGAAATTCCAAATAAAATTTCTAAGTCTATAACATCTGAAGATTTTTAGATATATTTATCCCCATAAAAAAGTATTCAACCCCTTTATCAGTCCTTAGTCTCCCTCCACATAAGTGGATTAACCGAAAATAAAAGTAAGTGATTATTTATTTTTAAATGAGATTCCAAATACCAATTTTTACGTCTGTAACATCTTCAGGTTTCAAAAAGAATTCAATACCTCTTTCAGTTTTTTTCACCACCATTAATTTTCCGGAAAAAAAAAAAAGAACCATGTTCCTTTATTTTTAAAGGAGATTCCAAATGCCAATTTTCACGTCTGTAACATCTTCAGCTTTTGGGACATATGTATCCTCATAAAAAGAATTCAACTCCTTCACTTCTTTTCACCCCCCTCCTCCATTAGGTGGACTTTTCAAAATCAAAAATATGTGTGTTTTTTTTTTTTTAATAACATCTGCAGCTTTTGGGATGTAAGTATTCTCATAAAAAGAACTCAACTCTTTATTCACTCCTTTTCACCCCAGCCCCAAATGGATTTTCAGAAAACAAAAATAAAAGTTCCTTTATTTTTAAAGGCGATTCCAAATACCAATTTTTACATCTGTAACATATTCAGTTCTTGAGATATAAAAATGCCAATTAAAGGTTTCAACCCCTTTTTCAACTCTTTTCAGACCCCCCTCCCTCCTCCTGATGTGGATTTTCCTAAAACAAAGGAGAATCCAGATACCAGTTTTTACTTTGTAACATGCTAATTTTTTTTAGATATACTCGTTTAAAATTTCACCCCATTTTCACATCTTTTAACCCTCTTAAGTGGATTTTCAAAAAACATGTTTTATTATTTTTAAAGGAGATTCCAAATACAGTCAAACCTCCCTTCTGCGGACACCGTCGGTTCCGAGGAAAAATGTCCGTTGCAAGAGGTGTCCGCTAAAACGAGTTTGTAAAAATAATCGAACATTTTAATGGCAAAGAACATCCACCTTAAATATAAGCATACATATCTTTATTTTTATTATTCTAGGTCATTTTTGTGTTAGTATTTCATAGAGAGTTATTATAAGCGATTTTACATCATTTACAAACATTACAGCTTCGTGAAGTAATCGTGAAGCTTCGTCTGTGTAAATTTAGCACATTTTCTTAACTGCGATATTCTCAAAAACAGAATAAAGTCTATTAAATGGTTCCATTGTGTTCTCTCGCTGTACTTGCGGTCCAGCGTGAGACACAAATTCTTTATCTGTTTAAGCATATTTAGTCCCTGCTTCATTGACAGAACTTCTTGTTCATCTTCTGCCTCACTGTCATCGTCATCTTCACAATAAATAGTGTTTGAGTTTTCCCGCAGTGGAATTTTTCGGCAAGCTTTTTTACTGAAAGTCCCTTGTCACTTTCTATAATCACATTTCTTCTTGCCTCAAGATCTAAACACGATCGCCCCTTGTTACTCATGTTTAACAGACAACTGAAATGCAATGGTATTTCTGTCTCACTAATTAGCGCCTGTACTGTCCTTTCCTTCTCAAGTTCACTACCTGAACTCGACCTTATCAGCGACAATCCAAATTATGAATAGAGTGATGCAAGAAGGGAAGAAAATCCCAAGGTAACTTGTGCAACTTGTGAGTCAACAGTCTCTGGCAGCATTTCAAGGCAATTAGAATTCTTGGAATAGGCCCATACACCACTAGGTAGAATTGCATTCCGATGTACACTACCTTCTCTCCCCTTGCACTCGAAATAGTACAAACATTCAAAAGGGATTTCCTGATGTCTGAAGAATGGTTTTAAAAGAAAGGATGACATGTGGTCCGGCGTAATAAATTGTCCTGCAACATGTAAAGTAACTGCTTAAGTCAAGTGGAAGGGACAAATGACGATGTCCGCTGTCCGGAGTTCGAGGTGTCCACTTAAATGAGGCAAATTTAACACATGTCTTATGTAAAATAAAATCAGTTCTGAGGAAAATTGTCCGTATAGAGAGGTGTCCGCTGAATAAGGGTGCCTGTTAGGGCAGGTTCGACTGCACCGATTTTTATGTCTGGAACACATTGGGTTTCTGAGACAACGCATTTTAAAAATTCACCTACTTTTTCTCTTCTTTTCACACCCTTAAGTGGATTTTCCAAAAACAAAAATATACGTCTTAAATTATTTTTAAAGGAGATTCTATGTACCACTTTTCAGGTCTGTAACATCGCCAGTTTTTGAGATATAAGTATCCTCATGAAAAGGATTCAACCCGGTTTTCACATATATTTAACCCCCTTAAGTGGATTTTCTGAAAATAATACAATATGTTTTTCTTTATTTTTAAAGGAGATTCGAAATATCAATTTTTACGTCTTTAAAACTATTGAGTTTTTGAGATATAGATATACTCATTTAAAAGATTAACCCCCGTTTTCATACCTTTAGCGGCTGAATATTAAAAAATCCTTGCTTAGTGAGCACCTGCACAGTAATATAAATGTATCCCCAAAATTTTATTTCTTTATTTCCAGTAGATTTGACTCAGCGATGATGAATCAGTCAGTCAGTCAGTCAGGACATGCTACTTTATATTTTTATCTATCTATCGATCTATCTACCTATATATATATATATATATAAATAAAGAGAGAGAGAGAGAGAGATATTTGAACCGTCAATGTGGCTACAAATATGTTTATGAGACTGAAAGGTTTTGGTTGTTATGAGATGATGATACAATTTCCTTGTGTATAAGAACATACGGCTATGTTTCCATTCATTCTAGATAGCCACCTGTTCTCATAGTTATACTTTACTGAACTGTCACTTCGACCAGCTATATTATTGCTTTATATTGCTGGCAGTTTACACGTTTTGAATTATATTATACTCCCACATGTTTGCCTATTTCAATAAACTGAGAGAGCAATCTCTCAATTCTCTTCATCATTTTGTTATTTGTAGTGAGTTATATCCTATCATTCGCCTTTTATTTATTTTCTTCCAGAACTTTTGCATTTAATTTGTACTACGCGTATGGATTCTCCGCATGTTCATTGTCATATATTGTTCACCTGGAACCTACTCTCTGATGATACGAGTATTTGCTTTCGATATGTGATTTATATTCCTTTACCAGAGGAACAGTTTGGTTTTAGAAAGGGAAGGTCCACGACTCTGGCAGTAGAAAACCTGTTGGAGCAAATAAAATAGATGATAGAAAGACCAAAAGGAAAACTATATGTGG